>NC_079216.1:38058876-38118876 GCF_029633865.1 Lampris incognitus | reverse complement strand
CCAACGGCGCTAGGTCGGACGGGAGCATCGAGTACCAACGAGGGCACTTGTAATTGAGTTTCGATGCGAACAGATCCACTTGAGCTACCCCGAACCTCTCCCAGATCATAGCCACTATGGCTGGGTTGAGGCTCCAATTGTCCGCATGCGGGCCGCCTCTCGAGAGGATGTCCGCTGCTTCGTTGTCCTTCCCAGGAACATGAAGCGCCCTGATTGATAGCGCGTTGCTGTTGACCCAAATCCAAATTTGCATGGCCAACTCTCTGCAATGCTTGGACTTCATACCGCCTTGGCGGTTGATGTAGGCCTTGGCCGTCATGCTGTCTGTCATTATCAGTATGTGACGGCCTACGAGATCCTGAGCGAAATGCTGGATAGCCAGCCAAATCGTCTCCGTCTCGCACGCGTTGATGTGGACCTTCTCCCTAGACGGCCACACTCCTCGCGCTGTTTTGTAGCCAAGGATGGCCCCCCAACCTGAGAGGGACGCATCCGTATAAATCGTTACCTCAGGTCCCCTGGGGCCCATAGGGACCCCAGACATGTCCACGCAGGCTCTGTTCCAGTGGTCTAGGTCCTGCGCTACCATGCGCGGGACCAGGATAAGATGGTTGTTGTACCGGCGTTCGTTGCCGTATTTCAAGAAGTGAACTGCGAACCACAATTGCAGTCTCCTCATGAACAACAGACCTAAAGGAACAACTTGGTGAGCCGATGCCAGAAGGCCCAGCAGCCTCCTGATCATCCGAGAAGTGACATATGTCCCCGGAACGAAATGCGCTAACGTGGTCCTGGTGGAATGCCATCTCTCTTGCGTAAGGGTTGCGCGCATGGATACCATATCCAAACTCAGACCCAGATACGTTGCCTGGCACGAAGGCCATGGTGCACTCTTCTTTATGTTGATAGTGAAACCCATGTACTCCATGAATTCCATCAACTCCTGAGTATGGAGTATTGCTTGTTCCGGCGACCGGGCCAACACCAACAGGTCGTCTAGGAACCATGCGAAGGGCATACCTTTGCGCATCAACACTCCGAGCGCTGCTTTCACACACCTTGTGAATGTCAGAGGAGAGAGGCGATATCCGAACGGGAGGCATGTGTACTGGTAACACTGACCCCGGTAACAGAACCCAAGATACTTTCTGTGTCTTTCCGCAATCGGACAATGATAGAAAGCATCTTTTAGGTCGACCGAAGTTAGCCAATCGGACTGTGTCACCATTGACCGCAGAACCGGTGTGCGTAGCATTTTGAAACTGACCTTCTCTACATACTTGTTGAAGGGTTTCAAATCTAGGATTGGGCGCATGCCCCCATCCTTCTTCGGGACCAGAAAGTAACGGCTGTAAAACCCGTCTTCTCTTTCTAGGGGAGGAACCACCGTGATTGCCCCTTTCGAGAGTAACTCTGTGAGTTCGTTGTCTAGGATTTGTGCTTCGGCCACCGACCCCGGTTCCGTATGCACTATTCCCAAGTACGGGGGTACAATACCGTTCTCGAAAAGGATTTGGTGTCCGTGGGCTATCTGATCCAAAACAGAAGCCGACGGGACCAATTCCTTCCACCTGTGTAACATGCGTGACAGAGGTCTCGTTGCCTCCTGTACCTTGCTGTTCAGGTAGAGTGCGTAAGTTGCGCGTAAAGGGTCTGGGGAAGCCCCGCCCGCCATGCCCTGCATCCATGGGGGGGCTTCGTCCTTGTAAAGGAGACCCAGATGGGGGAATTGGCGTTTTGAACCTTTCCAAATTACCATTTGACCCATCAGAGAGACTAAACATTGTCGCATCATAGTCCCCTCCCAGGGGCTCATTTGCGCTCATGTCATTATTATCCAATATTTCCAGCAGGGATGTTATTACATTGTTATCATCATCTTTACCTAAAGATTCAGACAGACAATCAGACTTGCGTTTCAAACCTTTTAAAACGCAATCACCATCATCACCAACATAAAAACTTTTATTCACAACCTTTGGAATAGAACAAGTAGACTGTGCATCAGAAACCAAAATAAAAGGCGCAGTGTTTAGCCCTGCGCACGCTGTGTCCCCTGAACAAGCGTCTATATCGCCGGAGACGGCTCTGGAATCAGTCTGTTGGTGTGGGTCGTAACATCCTGCCGAAACGCGTCACTTGGCAGCTCCCTTCTTGGAAGTGTCTGTGCTGTCCGGCTTGGCCGCTGGATCTGTGGAAGACTGGGAGTTTGGACGTGAGCCCTGTCCACGCCCGCGCCCCACTTTACCACCTCTTTTTGGATAAGTCTCTCTCCATTTCTGCTTGCGCGCAGGCTTGTCCCCCTGCCCTTTGCCCACCGCGGGCTTAGGGGTTCTTCATCATCGGAGAGAAGCTCCTTGTGCAAGGTTTCGCGCTCGGCCTGGGCGGCCTTGTATTTGCTGATAATGTCCGGGGTCGTTCCAAACAGGCCCTGGTTCCCTGCGCAGGAGTGGGCAATCCACTCCTTGCAGAATTCCTCTTTTACCCCGGCTGTCTCTAGCCAGAGACGTCTGCGCGAAAGGGTGGAGGCAGCTGCGCTAGAACCGCACTCTAGAGCGATGGAATACAGCAGCGATCTCAGGGAGTCAGCTATGCGTTCCATTTCCAAGATGTACTCACAACCTGCTACACTGGCCACTACGTCACCGAACTCGGCCCCGTCGATACCTGCTGTAGCGATGGCGGCTTTGCTTTGCTCGACGTTTGATAGGCTGCAGAGTTTGCGCATGTACGCCGTTATCATCCCAGCCGTTGAGACGAGTCCAGCTGTGCGTGTACTGGCGTGCCATGCATCACATGCGTAACGATCCACCTGTTGGCCCCACTGCGAAGGGTGTTTGGGAGTATCGCGAGACCCCACCTTGGTGTTAGGGTTGAACGATAAAACGTCCCTCTCTGGTTGCGGAATTTTCCAGTCTTTGTAGTTGAGGTTCCTAACCTCGACTGCTAAGACGTCTACCCTCTTCTGACTGAACTTTGAGGACGATTTAAGTAGCGGATCCGCCTCCGCCCGCTTAAACGCTCGTTCGATGTGAGGATAAGGTGGTAGAGTGAAGTCCCTGACCCTCTCTGCCATTCGTGGAAAATCGGCTACCACCAGATCTTGAGGATTGCCCGGCTCGGTAACGATGTCGGCAGACTTGACCGCTCGCGCGAACAGATCGCGGAAACTGGCGAGGAATGTTTCGGACCCACGTTGCATGGCGTCGCCATCTTTGTTTGGTTGAGACGAACTTGGCTGGTCGTCTTCCACGCCCTGATCGTCTACTTCCTCAGGCAGTGAATCCTCGGGTTCCGCACCCGCCGAATAACATGCCACGGATTCACCAGGGAGAGATAGGATCTCATTGATCCAGTCCTCTCTAACTATCCCGGATGGTGGGATAGCCTCTGGCTCCGGAGGGATGCTAATGCTAGCCGCCGTCCCGTGACTGTAGCTAGGAAGCATCGGAGGGATGTTGCTAGCCTCCGCCCCATGGCTATAGCTAGGTAGCACCATGCTAGCCGCCTCGTTAGCAGGTGCGAAGGGATCTGCAAGTCCCCATCTTTGACGGTACAGGGCAGCCCACCTTTGGCGCCCCGATCCTCTGATGGTTTTACAGAAATTGCAGTCGATCTCATTACGGTCTACATCCCTCAAGTAGCCCGTGTAGTGAACATGCGGGATATGGGAGACACAGTCCGGATGGGGGTCCCATTGGAGCGTCGCCGGTTTAACACACCCGCACCAAGCGTAGAATCCGGCCACATCGACCGGATTAACGAACATCTTGGCGATAAAAGGTAAGCTAACTATAAGTTAGTATCTAATATACCAGTATATCACTAGATTACTTGCGTATTTGCAGTTTTCCTCTTAGTCCCAGCGAGAGAGAAACATCCATCGACCGATCTCATTTAGTTGGAGATGGAAAGAGGAATAGCGCTTCCGGTGGGCGTGCCAATACGGGGTCGGTGGGAGGACATATGACCACAGGGGGTCATATTGTCCGGGATTGGCACGGGGAATGCACCTCCATCGTTTTTCTTTTTTCCAGCGAGCTATTGTGGATGATGTCACAATGCAATAACCCTCTCAGCCATTTTGGAGTACGTGAAATGTAACAAGGGAAAAACATCAGACCCATCCAGAGCAGAGACTGAGCGATACTGGAAGGATATATAGGAAAAGGAGGCATCACACAACACCAATGCCCAGTGGCTGGTGAGCCTAAGAGCAGATCACAGTAATATCCCAGAACAGAAACCAGTTATCATCACAGTGGCCAACATCCAATGACAAATCTCAAACATGAAGAGCTGGACTGCACCAGGCCCTGACATGATTCACGCCTACTGGTTGAAGAAGCTAACGGCACTCCATGAACGCCTGGAGACACAAATGAACCAGCTGCTAACATCAGGGTCTCACCCTGACTGGCTAACACGGGAGAACAATACTGATCATGAAGGATCCCCACAAGGGTACAACACTTCAAACTACCGGCCGATAACCTGCCTCTCCACAACATGGAAGTTCCTCTCAGGCATCATAGCAGCTAAGCTGAATAGGCACGAGTCAATACATGAGCAAAACTCAGAAAGGAATTGGTAACAACACCAGAGGGTCAAGCATCAGCTACTGGTTGATAGAGCAGTCACCCAAGACTAAGACCAGACAGACTAACATGAGCACAGCCTGGACTGACTATAAGAAAGTCTACGATTCAGTGCCCGACACCTGGTTACTGGAGTGCTTGGCACTATACAAAGCCAACAGGACGCTAATAGCCTTCATCAAGAACTCAATGCAGCAGTGGAAAAAAACACTAAGGGCCAATGCAAAGACAATCACACAGGTAACCATCAAATGTGGCATATACCAAGGTGATGCACTATCCCAGCTGCTGTTCTGCATAAGCCTGAACTCCCTCAGTCAGATCATCACAAAGAGTGGATATGGATACAGGTTCAGAAGTGGACTTACCTTCAGCCCCCTCCTATATGTGGATGACATCAAGCTGTATGCCAGGAATGAGTGAGATATTGACTTGCTGATCGACCTCAGCAAGATCTACATTGACGACATTGGGATGTCATTCGGACTGGACAAGTGTGGTCGAATGGTGGCAAAAAGAGGAAAGGTGATGAACACTGAAGGGGCTGAATCACCAGATGGCAGAATAAATCAAATCAAATCAAATCAATTTTGTTTTTATAGCCCAATATCACAAATTGCAAATTTGCCTCAGTGAGCTTAACAGCAACACAACATCCTGTCCTTAGACCCTCTCATTGGATAAGGAACGACTCCCTAAAAAAACCCTTTAACAGGGAGAAAAAATGGGAAGAAACCTCAGGAAGAGCAACAGAGGAGGGATCTCTCTCCCAAGACGGACAACGTGCAATGGATGTTGTGTTTACGCAATTTACACAATACAAAACTGAAAGAGGATAACACAAATATGACGGACTTATAAAATTTATGAAGAATATGATGCACAGGATGCCAAGCAGTGTCCAGACGCCATAGGAACAGTCCAGGACCAAGCCACACGACCAAAAAAACAAAACAAAAACAGACATACAGGACAAATACAAGTACTTGGGTTTTCAACAGGCAAATGGAAACCACGAGGAGGCAGCAAGGAGGTCAGCTCCAGCTAAATACCTCCAGAGAGTGAGGCAGATCCTGAGTAGCCAGTTCAATGGGAAGAGTAAGATCCATGCCATCAACACATATGCCCTACAGTCATCAGATACCCAGCTGGAACAATAAGCTGGCCAAAGGAGGAGCTAAAGGCCAGAGATATCAGGACACTGAAACTCCTCTCAATGCACGAGTTTGAGGATGAAACACCACCCGAAAAAGGGTGAGAGGGAGATTTTTTTACACACACATGCATGCACGTATGCATGCACGCACATACACACACATAGGATATAAAAAGTCTACACAAAATGTCAGGTTTTTGTGATGTAAAAAAGATGAAGCCAAGATAAATCACGTCAGAATTTTTTTTTATTTGTGAAATTGCGACCTATAAAATTCAAGTGAAAAAGACTGAAATCTTTTAAGGAAAAAAATGTACAATAACCTGATTGCATAAGTGTCCACACCTCTGGATAAGAGTCTATCAGCTTGGCACATCTTGACTTGGCAATATTTTCCCACTCTTCCTTGCTAGATGTTGTAGATCCATCAAATTGCAAGGGCATCTCCTATGCACAGCTCTCTTCAGGTTACCCCACAGATTTTCCATTGGATTCAGGTCCAGGCTCTGGCTGAGCCTTTCCAAAACATTGATCTTCTTTTGGTGAAGCCATTACTTTGTTGATTTGGACGTATGTTTTGGGTTGTTATCGTGCTGAAAGGTTAAATTCCTCTGAAGGTTTTGCGCTAAAATCAACTGGTATTTGGAGGTATTCGTGATTCAGCATTTGTGGGCAGCACGGTGGCCCAGTGGTTAGCATGGTTGCCTCTCAGCAAGAACGTCCTGTGTTCGAACCCCAGGCCGTCCCAGGTCCTTTCTGTGTGGAGTTTGCATGTTCTCCCCGCGTGGGTTTACTCTGGGTGCACCAGTTTCCTCCCAACATCAAAAAGACATGCATGTTAGGGCGTTATGGTTAATACTCCTGCCTGTG
Organism: Lampris incognitus; assembly: GCF_029633865.1. Taxonomy (NCBI): domain Eukaryota; kingdom Metazoa; phylum Chordata; class Actinopteri; order Lampriformes; family Lampridae; genus Lampris; species Lampris incognitus. The sequence continues at coordinate 38,112,252 of NC_079216.1, read as the reverse complement.
CCCCTGACCAAGGCAATAGAAAATAGAAAAAGAACGGGAGTTGGTCTCCAGGCGCTGCACCACAGCTACCCACTGCTCCTATACAATAGGATGGCTTAAATGCAGAAAACAAATTTTATTGTAACCGTACAACTGTACAATGACAAAATAAAGTGGCTTTCTTTCTTTCTTTCTTTCTTCTTCTTCCCTCCACCTTGACTAAGGCCCCAGTTCTGGCTGAAGAAAAGCAGCCCAAAGCCTGATGCTGCCACCACCATGCTTCATCGCTGGTATGGTGTTCTTTTGGTGATGTGCTGTGTTGTTTTTAACCAAACACACCTTTTGGAATTATGGCCAAAAAGTTCAGCCTTAGTCTCATCAGACCATAACACATTTTTCCACATGGTTTTGGGAGACTGGATGTATCTTTTTGCAAACTTTAGCCAGGCTTGGACGTTATTTATCGTGTGAAAAGGCTTACTTTTATATGCTGCAGTTTCCATTAAGGGTGGAAAAAGTTCTGACATGACTTATCATAGCTTTTTTTTTACATCACAAAAACCTACCATTTTAACAGGGGTGTGTAGACTTTTTAAATCCTCATTATATATGTATGTATATATATATATATATCAACACGGATACAGGAAAAAAGATTTTAATACATTGCAGTACAGGCCTGTTTCGTACGTCTCGCCCTCAACAGCTGCTAAATGAGAGCAAAGTGAGAGCATGTGGGGAATGGGGTACCTTGCGTGTTTGTGGGCAAGAAAAAAGTTTAAATGTTTACTCTTTGTGTAAGTGTGTTGTATTTGTGAAACCTCGACTCTTCCTTCACCTTCATTGCTGGACAGAAACACAATCGTAAAATTACACCTTGTAACGACAGTGGTAGGCAGTTACGCATGTGCCATGGAAATCCAATGGTGCGCGGGTACGAGACGCACGAAACAGGCCTGTACTGCAATGTATTAAAATCTTTGTTCCTGTATCCATGTTAATAGGCCATTACACCTACTGGAGCTTTTATGATATCCCATTCTAAATCCATAGGCATTAATATGGAGTTGGTCCCCCCCCTTTGCAGCTATAACAGCTTCTACTCTTCTGGGAAGGCTTTCCACAAGATTTTGGAGTGTGTCTGTGGGAATTCTTGCCCATTCATCCAGAAGAGCAATTGTGAGGTCAGGAACTGATGTCGGATGAGAAGACATGGCTCGCAATCTCCGTTCTAGTTCATCCCACAGGTGTTCAATGGGGTTGAGGTCAGGCCTCTGTGCGGGCCAGTCAAGTTCCCAAACTCACCCAACCATGTCTTAATGGACCTTGCTTTGTGCACTGGGGCACAGTCATGCTGGAACAGAAAAGGGCCCTCCCCAAACTGTTCCCACAAAGTTGGAAGCATAGAATTGTCCAAAATGTCTTGATATGCTGATGCATGAAGATTTCCCTTCACTGGAACTAAGGGGCCTAGCCCAACCCTTGAAAAACAACCCCATACTATTATCCCTCCTCCAACAAACTGTACAGTTGACACAATGCAGTCAGGCAGGTAACATTCTCCTGGCATCTGCCAAAACCAGACTTGTCCATCAGACTGCCAGACAGAGAAGCTTGATTCGTCACTCCACAGAACACGTTTCCACTGCTCCAGAGTCCAGTGGCAGCGTGCTTTACACCACTCCATCCGACGCTTGGCATTGTGCTTGGTGATGTAAGGCTTGCATGCAGTTGCTCGGTCATGGAAACCCATTCCATGAAGCTCCCGGCACACAGTTTTTGTGCTGATCTTAATGCGAGAGGAAGTTTGGAACTCTGCAGTTATTGAGTCAACAGAGCATTGGCGACTTTTACACGCTATGCGCCTCAGCACTCGTTGACCCCACTGTGTGACTTTACGTGGTCTGCCACTTCGTGGTTGAGTTGCTGTTGTTCCTAAATGCTTCCGCTTTTCAAAAATACCACTTACAGTTGACCATGGAATATCTAGCAGGGAAGAAATGTCACGAACTGACTTATTGCAAAGGCAGCATCCTATGACAATACCACGCTTGAATTCACTGAGCTCTTCAGAATGACCCATTCTTTCAATGTTTGTAAATGCAGACTGCATGGCTAGCTGCTTGATTTTATACACCTGTGGCAATGGGTCTGAATTAAACACCTGAATTCAATGATTAAGAGGTGTGTCCCAATACTTTTGTCCATTTAGCGTATATCCCTCTCGTTGAATATTGGTTAGGCTATAGTAGCTGTAATGACAGACCCATTTGCTGTTGTTGAATAAGTGTTGCAGGAAAATGTCTGCATATATCTACATATTTTTACATTTTGTAATAAGCATTTTTTTTCTCTCACCACATTTTGTGGTGCACTTCTTTACCATTTCCTGACTTTCACTTGTGTCAAGCAACGTTGCATTTTCTATCAGAGGGTTTAAATACAAATGGATGAGGAATTCCATTCACATTATGCTTCAATTCACTTTCTCTGGAGATGGCATGCTTTCACAGCCCCCAATGCTGCCAGTCACATTTAAGAAAGCCAGTGTAACCTTATTTTTATCTGGGAACTTCACTGGAAAAAGCCTTGGGATGTTGAATGTGTATTAAGCTTTTCTTTTTACATGTTCCATTATTCATGCGCACTATTGGAAGAATGGAAGTTGATGATTCACGGAGGCTTTTTGTTTTCATGCGGGGACATAAAACAGCTCAAGTACACAAGAAACTTTTTTTTTTAGAAAAAAAAAGTGATTGAAAGGTGACCATGACTCGCACCTTTAGAAAGTAAATGATTCCCACTCAGACTCATGAGGCTGTCCCTTTGGTGTTCAGTGAAATCAGAGGGGGGGGGGGGAGAAACAACCCATTGCACTCTTCTTCAGTTTCTCTCAGGACTTTTTATTTCCCATGCATAGTTTGGACAAGAGTGTAGTGGAACTTGAGATTGGAATGAAATCAATACAAAACAAAAAAGGAAATAAAAGAAAAAATTCTGACATTCATAATTTTCTCCATCATGGACTCATTAAAATCATTCACAAAATTTGATTTGAACTTCTTAGTTTTAGGTGAGTGGGTAATAAACCTTTCAGGAAGTCCTTCAAGCTAGAATGATGACGCATTTTGGATGAGGAAAAGTGCTGCATGAACATAAATATAATACAACAAATCCCTAAAACTAAACATTCAGCACATTTTTTCATACAACACAGTGCAAAATGGGGGGGGGGGGGTGTTCAAAGAGTGGTTTTCAGCACATTTGTCTTCCTTTCTTCCAACTACATGACTAGCTGCTTGCTGACAATGCTCCCTCACCACTTGATTGTAAACACATAAAATAGAAATGGTATAACTCTGCACTAAAGCAATGGGAAGGGGGGGGTGTATCCACAATTGTGTTTATCAATATTTTTTTCTCCCTAATTGTATCCGTCCAATTACCCCACTCTTCCATTCCGTCCTGGTCACTGCTCCACTCCCTCTGCCGATCTGGGGAGGGCTGCAGACTACCACGTCTCCTCCGATACATGTGGAGTCGCCAGCCACTTCTTTTCACCTGACAGTGAGAAGTTTCGCCAGGGGGACGTAGCGCGTGGAAGGATCACGCTGTTCCTCCGGTGCCCCACCCAACCAGAGGAGGCACTAAGTGCAGCGACCAGGACACATACCCACATCCGGCCAATTGTGTCTGTAGGGATGCCCGACCAAGCCGGAGGTAACACGGGGATTCGAACTGCTGATCTCCATGTTGGTAGGCAACAGAATAGACCACTATGCTACCTGGGTGCCCTTATTAATGTTATTTTTCTAACCAAAATCACCCTTCACCCTTAGATTTGGAGTTCCAGTTTTTGGGTGTAGACAGGCAGATGTGTTCAGTGCCCACTACATGTTTCGATGTGCAGTGGTTGATATGGTAGGACAGGAGCACCATCCAGCAGGGTTTGAAAGAAAAAGATTACAGTACGTTTAAAAAAAAAAAAGAATTAACCAAATTAACCACAAACGGGGGGGGGGGGGCAATCAATAATTTAAAAATTGCTTGAACTCGTGAAATTTAGTTAAAACTTGTTCTTGTTTGTGGCATTATATTATTGAGATTTTGAGAGGTGGTGGTGGTGGTAGTGGGGGGTTCATGCAAAAGATAAAGCAAGACTAGCTGAAAGTCAACAAATAACACCATTATGATTAAAATGGTCACAGATTTAGGCAGTGTTTTGTAAAATGGATTAAACCTCGAACATGAATGTTTCCTCCCCCGTCTGAGATTTGACAGCTCGGTGGATCGGGTAAAGATGCTGCCGCAGAGTCCACGTCAGCTTCAACAGTTCAATACCACGTTGTGACAAATTATATTAAGAAACCAATATCTGTCCAGTGTGAGCCCTTACTGTCCCCTCACTCCATTTATCCGTTTCACTGCTGTAAGCCTCTGCCAGTGTCGGGAAAACCATTAACTTTTGCAGTTCAAGCTAACACCGTACTGTATTCAGAAAAGTTCCAAGTGAGAGCATGTGGGGAACGGGGTACCTTGCGTGTGTTTGTGGGCAAGAGAAAGTTTAAATGTTTACTCTTTGTGTAAGTGTGTTGTATTTGTGAAACCTCGACTCTTTTCCTTCACCTTCATTGCCGGACAGAAACACAATCGTAAAATTACACCTTGTAACGACAGTGGTAGGCAGTTACGTATGTGCCATGGAAATCCAATGGTGCATGGGTATTTCAGTTCAACCAACCATCCCACCAGCTTGTACAGACCTCACACTGTCAACACCCATCACTACTCTTGGTTCGGTGAATCAGACAACAAACCGCAGATACATCTCACAGATGCTTTAGGATAAATCAAACTTTCTAAAAATAGTGGTTTGCCATCAGTGTCAGAGCTATAAGTCTTTACAAGTTTACACATTGCATGGTGGAAGGTTGGCAACTTAATTTGTTCTTAAGTGATGGGAGTTGGAGATATTTGTCAGATAAACATCTGACAAATATCTCGGTCTTCCTTCCAACTGTCATTACTAAAAGGAGTTTTATTTGACTGTTGTAAGTGGGAGAGTTTAAACAGCACAATAGCCTAACATTTTTAAACTTCTGCATCCTTCATGTTTTTATAGATGGAGCATATGAGCAGTTATAGTTTTAAAAGAGGTGCTTAAAAAACAAAACAAAAACAAACAAACATTAATTCTACATTTCCCAACCTTGTGTTGGCACGCCTTAACATCTGGGTGGACACACCTTTTCAGCCTCAGTGTGAAAGCATCAGTATTAGAAGATGACCAAACCTTTTTACTATCTGGAAAACAGGCGAGATGGGTTCAAGGAGATGGATCCGATTTTATCGTGTCACTAATTAGACAGGTACTAGAGAAGATCAAAATAAAACACAGTGCTGTCTTTCTAAACTCACCATCAATTAAAGATTACATTAAAGAAAGATAAAATGCTAATGCGATAAAAAGGTTCAGTGTGATCCCAGTGATTACTGCGAGCGATATTACATATCTACACTTACAAAATACACTTCAACACACCCAGATCCAAATAGTTCCTTCGAACAGTATGAAAAATATACAAATAAAAAATACAAATACTCTCAGACACTAGGTAGGTAGTTTTCTGTTGACATGAAATCAATACAGACTCAAAGATAAATATTTCACATTTTTTCTCCCTTGTTTTTTTTTAACAGAGAAAATAAAAAAGTGTGGTTATTAAAGAAAAAAAACTGTGCATTTGGAAATATTATCCTTCTGTAATTGGTAACATTGTGATACCACATATTTGTCTCCAGCTAAAAACACTTTAGCTTTTCTAGTAAGCAAAAAAGAGCCAGTGTTGAAACCAAAAGCATTATAGAATTCTTTTTGAGACATACACTATGCACAGATAATAAAAACATTAACATCATGATCAAGTCTTTTCCACACAGAGAAATCATTCCTCCATTTAGGTCAAGAGTATCGAGGAGCTCAGGAAAAGACTACTTATTCATAATCATCATCGTCATTATCATTACCAGCCAGAAATGCCTCAAACAGTCAGAATCAAATTACTGACATTATTAACAATTGAGATAGAACGTAATACAGAGATGGGTTCAAGACAGCTCTTTCAACATCCCATATTAAAACATTCTGTGAAGCCAGGACGTAAAGAATTTGAACCAGGGAAAATGAGAGTGAGAGCAAATGGATGCAGGGATGAGGGCACAACAGCATGTGTTGGTAGGTAAGACAGGTAAAAATGCAAGGTAGCTAGTTAGACAGCTTGCTAGGTACATAGCACATCCATCTCAGCTCTTAGTGTAATACTAACTTTGACCCATGGGGAGGATGAATATCAGTTACCGTATGTTAGTAACACCACCTGTAAATTCTGCCCAGGGGCAGTGGGCATCAGAGCCCTGCCAGGTGAGTAACAGTCACAATTTCATACATGGTCATGCCAACCACGCCCCACTGTGGGCACACATACAGGAGATTGACAGAAGAGGAAGGAACGTGTGAGCATCTTGGAAGTGACCGAAGGCAAACCTCCGCTCAGGGAAAGAAGAAGAAAACGTTTCCTCAGCTCACTTGACGTGTTCAGCACTGTGTGAGGAGCAGTAATATTTCTTATGAGCTATGAATGTGGAGAGGCTGCTGAACTTGATGTTGCACAGCCGACAGTAGCGGGAGTTACCGTTCTGGATGGGAGAGACTAGAGGGGTCTTAGGGCCTGCCATAGGGGTCGGGGGAGGAACTGGGGCAGGGTGGGGAGCCATGGCGAGGACTGTTTTGTCAGGAAGGAGGGAAGCCCCCATAGTCTCCCTCAAAGCCTCAGGCACAGGTGACACAGTCAGAGACAGGGCCCTAGTGGGAGACACAGCCAGGGGAGAGCTTGTGGGAGGGGACCCGCTCCCACCCAAGGGGCTACCATTCACCAGTGGGGGAGAGGGGGAGACTGGCTCTCTCTTCACCTGCCCATTGACGTTGTCTTGTGAACCTAATTTGAGCTGGTTGGTAGGACTGGTGGATGTGGAGGTGGAGGTGGAGGTGGGGGTGGGGGTAGGGTCCCTGGGGCTAAGACTTGGGCATGGGCTGACCACACTACCTGGCTGGGGCTGCTGCAGGGTAAGCACCAGACCATGGGCAGTCTTGAAGTGCTCCACCAGGTCACAGGTGATAGCCCTGTTAGGGCAATAAGGGCACACCACTGGGGCTGAACCACCACTGAGGCTTTTGCCGCTGTTTACGGGGGTAGGTACAGAGGTGGCGATGAAAGTGGTGGTAGGGGTGATATGGTTGGGTGATGTAGCATCACAGCCAGGTAAGGATGAGGTGTGAGGGCTAGATGAGGTACCTTGGGCCTGGCTGACCCATTCATCAGGTGATGCTTTAGCCTCCACAGGGTGAAGGAGATCTGGGCGCTCCTGCTGAGGCCTACTCTTGGGAGATGCGGAGGCTCGTCCTTTGAGCCTGTGGAGTTGCTCCATTGTGTGGGGCTGGAGGGTGGTGGCTGGACAGTAGTAGGTCTTATGAGCCAGATAGTTCTCAATGCTGTTGAAGCTGATACTGCAGGCGGTGCACTTGTGGTAGTCAGTGAGGGGCAGGGCGGGGAGAAGGCTGCTGCTGCTTCCACGAGGGGTCTCTTTGAACCGGGGCCTCTTGCTCAGGTCGATTGGGCCATCCCCCTCGGGGCTGGAGCTTCCGGCCGCAGCAGGGGAGACCTCCCGTTTCACAGCCAGGCCAAGGGCAGAAGGGGAAGGGGCCGAGGCAGCAGTGGCAGCAACAGCAGCAGCAGCAGCAGCATTAGCCAGGGCCTCAGTTCTGGCCATGTGGATCTCGTACATCTTCTTCCTCTTGCGTGTGCGGATGGGCTGGGGATGGAAGGCTGCAGTAGCAGTGGCCTTGTTGAGATGGTTGGCCCGCTGATTGGATGGGTCATGGCGTGAGGCGCAGTAGAAGCGTTTATGGACAATGTAGTTATCATGGCGGCTGAAACGAATGTTGCACGCCTCGCAGAAGGTTCGAGTGGGGTCATCTTCCGGGTCCTCAGCTGACGCACTTGCAGGGCTCTGGCTGCCTTCACTTGCCCTTCCCCCACCACCTCCTCCTCCACTCATGCTTCCTCCACCTCCTCCCTCCCCTTCAGAGGAAGAGGACATTCCCTCTTTTGCCATAGGAGTTTCTGTCTTCACATCCACCAGCCTTCTGCTCTCTGTGGCTCCACTTCCCGCGGCAGGCTCTGAGTCGGTGGGCGAGGCAGAGGCTGCTCGGCTGGTTGTTGCACCCTGAGGGGACGTTGAAGAGCCATGTGCCCCACAGGAAGGCACTGTGGCAGGGGCTGTATCCCTTACTAGCCCTGGGCCTGAAGGCGGAGCAGGACCATCTGCCTGGTGCCTGCTGGAGCAGTACAGCCTCTTATGCACATAAAAGTTGTTGATGTTATTGAAGGTGATGTCACACTCAAAACAAGTGGCCCCTTTAATAGGTGGAGTGACTGATGCAGTAGCTGCAGAAGCCCCAGGGGGGTAGAAGGTGGCTGGGGTTGTTTGAGGAACAGCCTGCCCATGTTTCAAACGGCTGTGGACCATTTCAGACATCTTCGCCAGGATCTCAGAGGCCTGAGGCAAGATAGCTGCATCTGGACTAAACATATACTGGGGGAGAAACATTGTCCCTCCTAACACAGATCCTGCACCGCCCACATGGGCAGGGCTTGAACCCGGGGTTGGACTTGTTGGTTCCGCCTTTACCACTGCAGCAGAGGGACTCTTGGGAGAGGCTGAATTCTGGGATGTAGTGGCAGTACTCTGCCCATTATCTTTCTTTTTTCTGGACTCTTCATCGCCATCTGTTCCATTCTCTTTTTCCTCTTCCTCCATCCCCATCCCCTGTTCCTCTGGCTCTGAGTCTGACCGGGGTTCCTCTTTGATCCTAAGGTCCGTGGCTGGAGCATCAGGAGGACTGCAGCCTCGCGGGGTGGCTGAGCCACCATTTGCCCCTGGGCTGGATGAGTCTGGACGAGGTACACAGGCTGGAGGCTCCCTGTCCTGAGGTGAAGGCTGGGGCTGATGGTGGTCGCCACAGGATGCAGCGCTTTGGCGTGGAGTGGGGCTCCTTTCAGCTGGGACCCTGACCTCAAGATGGGTGCGTACATGCTGCTGGAGCTGGGCAGGAGAGTCAGAGTTGTGGCCACACACCTGACACTTGAGCACCACACCAGAGTCTCCTGGACTAAGACCTAACAACAGAACTTAGAATTAGTGGAGCTAAAAAAATGTGTTTTGTTGGGTGAAACAGTACAAAAACAAAAGAAAATAGAGCAAGTGAATTCAGAATAGTAAATTCATTCCAAATCGTACATTCTCTTCTTTAACATCTTGACAGTGGAATACACATGTGACAAACACTCTTAAAGCTGAAGTCTAGGATTTTTCTCCATTAATAAATAGTTGTTTGACTCATCTCGTCCATGGAGTCAGGTAACATAATTCCTGCTAGCATCATTATCATGGTCGAAGATACACACGCTGTGCTTCTGCTGGACAGGTAAACCACCAGTTTTACGACCAATACAGTAGAACAGGGTTCCCATATAGTTGGATGCAGTTTGTAATACTTAAAATTGCTTGTGTTAGCTTTGGTCCAAAGATGCCATTTCTACAACAATGGGAACTGTTTACTGTTGAGCCGATGGCACACAAGTGACAATGGTTGCGACATCTTGTTTATAGTTCTACCAGAGGGAGGAACAGATTAGGGAAATCATGGATTTCAGCTTTAATGAATACCTACATTGTTGCACATGAACATAAAATCAGTTTATTTACTGAAAAAGATGTCTGAGTCACACCAGTAGAATTTCAACATGCAACAGGACTTACCTGTTGTCAGGGGCAGTTTAGGCAGCCCTGGCCCAGGGGAGTAGACCTCACTGCGGGAGCCAGGCTGGCAGACCATGTGGCTGGTGACCAGGTGGCTGTAGAGAATATCCCTGGTATTGGAGATGAAACCACAACCATGACACACGCCATTTAGCATGTCAGTATGGACCTTCAGGTGGCGCTCGCAATTAGCTTTAGTGGTGAATGCCGACAGACAGATGAGACAGACAAAAGGACGCTCACCTGTAGGAGGGAGAAAATGGGTGTGTGTAAGGAGAAACCCTTTTATCAAGACTTTCCTTGAACTGGCTAATGAATACATCTGCAGTTGTAAATAAGACTTTTTTCAGACAAATATTAGATTAGACAATTTTATTGTATCAAATAGGCATCAGCAATCCTCTATGAGCTTACCTTTTTTCCCCCTTAGCTCTTTGAGCACAGCATACATATGCTACGTTTCACCATTACCTCTGTTATTACTACTGCTTAACTACTCTCCAAATAAAGCTTCCTTCTCACCACTGTGTGTGCGCATGTGGATCTCCAATGAGCTGGCACTGGGGCAGCTCTTGTTGCACTGGGGGAAGGGGCAGATGCGCTCGTTGGGGAAGGTCTCTTTGGGCTTGTCCTGTGGCGGAGATGAGGCTGCTGTGGGCTGTTTCTGTCGGCTGGCACAGTAGTACATGAGGTGAGCCTGCAGGTTCCTCTCACTACGGTACCAGATCCCACAGTCCTTGCAAGGGAAGATGTCCTCTGGTGGCAATTCGAAAATTCATACAGTCAATTTGTAGTTTCCGTACAGAAACAAGCACCTTTCAACCATGTTGTGCCTGAGTGATCTGTTAATTACCTGGCCATGGCACTCCCATAAAATATTAATTAGTGAGATTTTGTTTCCTGTATTACAAGTCGGAGGCTTTGGAGTCCATATGGAAATATGTCACATTTGCACAGCACAGCCCACATAAAACAAGCACATGTGTGTGTATACACACAAACTTCAATCTTAAAACTCCTTTTTCACATGATACCTACATGCACCATAAAAGGAAAACCCTGTTTATAGCAGTCATTTTAAGGTTGTCACAGCTCGAAGCACTTGCAGTTATATTGCTCCACGGGTCTCCAAGGCAACAGAACACAAAGGTTCTGGAGAAAGAGCAAGGAGGGGTGTAACAACATGTCATGGGGTGCAGGGAATCAGATAGATCCTGCTTTGAATCATGTGTTATCATCACTAGTTTTGATAAAATCCAGCAATTAACTGGATCCTATGAGTGAGTGCCGGAAATGTCTGATCATGTTGAAATTATTTAGGTAATTCATCATGGTCACAGCTCACTGTGTGTGTGTGTGTGCATGTTTGTATGTGACTATGTTGCTGACATCAGTGCAGCACAATGCCAAAATCAATATTATGAGGGAAAATGTGAGTGACAAAATTACTACGCAGTCTTGGAATGATTCTGGACGTTAAAGAGTTGCAGTGCCATCTTGTGGTTCAAACAGTGAGTTTTTGTACTACTACTGGTCATTTGGAATGTAATTGCTTGCAGGCTGCACCCTGGAATTCATGTGGTCAATAAACAGTGAAAACAAACATGCTGGTAAGGAGAGGAACAGGTCATGAAATAGAGACAAAAAAACAAAAACAAAAAAAAACCCACCACCCCACGATAAGTACCAGAAGATAAAGAAAGGGAGCAAATAGAAGATTTAGAAAAATAAAATATTTTAACCCTAGATGAAAGGGAGAACCATTAACAAGTACAGTAGCTAAGCCAATATAGAAAATAACACAAGAAGACAGAACAAAACAATATGGGTACATGACAAAATAACAACACTGACAAATAGTACAACTGACCCTTGACTTTAGCTATTCTGGTAGTTTTCTGTATCTGTTCAGTCTATGATTTCTACTAAGGAACTTGGCACTGTGCTTTGGCTAGTTAATACTGAGACATTTCCCCACTATGAATATGTCACTCACTGTTAACGACAGCCGTAGCTAAGATGGCCGCCATGCCGGCTTGCTGTGGAAGCAGCTGAATGTCCGAGTGTAGTGCTGCTGGGTACACTGGCTCTTCCTTCACAATGGGATTTTGAGTGCCAAGTGGAGGAGAATGCTGTGCCAGAGGCGATGAAGAGGAGTGTGAGGGGGGTGATAGGTAGGCCAGGAGGCTATCCCCAGCCACAACCTCTCTGGTCACCTTACAGAACAGCTCCTCACCTGGACACAAGAGAGACATGAACTACAGGTCAGAGGGTCAACCTCATACAGAGCTGGAGACAAGAAAGCAATTTCCCACTGATATTTGCTGTCTAAGATAGCTGCCATGTTATTAAGAGAACCATATGATCAAGGCGTTCTGTGTCTGTTTATGATACACTAAATATTTTTCATACAAAGTAAGACAGTGAGATATCCAGCTATACCACCATCCCCAACATTCTCACTGGTGCAAGGAGATAAAAATGTCAATATTAAAAGGCAGTATTCAAATAGCAGGTCCATAAGAAGATAAATTAATGATGATTTATTCATCTTAAAATATGAATGAAAGAAATGAGGATTATCCTTTTGGAACTGTTAGGTTACTTGTAGCACTCTGCAGCATATTGCCATCTCTCTCAATAGTTAGCTGTTGTGAAGGTGCCTGCAGTACTCTACCTTGGCTGTAGATGGTACAGTTGGCAGCGATGGCATCGGAGGTCAATGGTACTCGGTTGAGCCAACAGTCTGCATCTTTACCAACCAAAGTTAGTTTGGGTCTCTGTGCGCGCACACACACACACACACACACACACACACACACACACACACACACACACAATGAAACATATTTAACATTGCCAGTGTGATAAATAAGATCATAGTAACCATCAATTCATCACTCTGCATACAACACAATTAATTATGAGACAAAGGCTATAACCAAGCATAAATAAAGTGGGGTACGTATAAAATGTATATGCCACTCAATTTAACTATTATTACTCTTGATTTCTCTGTTCAATGGTTGCCTAATTTGTAAACATGAACAACCTCCACAATATCACCTTTCAATATTCTCTGAGGGGCAGCTACTGATTTTACAACTTTGGGGACACCGCAGTTTTCATTTTTGTTCTTCTCTGGCTTGGGAGATAGTTATCCACATAAAAAAAAACAAAAACAAAAAAAAACTTGGTAGCCCTAGAGCAGAGGATTGTAATTCGTAAGTTTAATGCCATTTCCTTTAAGCCATCATTTCTTTATCAGGGCCAATATGAGCCCAAAATACAGGCATAATGGCAGTAAAATTGATACCTAGCCATGCAGTGCTGTCCAATCTACAGCTGATGGAAGATATAGTTGACAAAAGGTTGCCACTGAACATGGATAACCACAACGCAAGAAGGAAACGAGTGGAGCGCTGGCTGAACAGGGACAGGTAGAAAAGAGGGGATGGATATAAAAGAAGAAAGGAGAAAAAAGATGAGAAAAGAAAGGAGAGAGGAAGAAAGAAAGACCCCAGGAGGGAGAAGAAAGAGAGAGAAAGGAGATCTGTTGTGGACAGCATGCTCCTATTCAGCCTGCCGCCATAACAAGATCTTTTCTGGATACACTGGACAATGACTGGGACGTCAACAGCCACTGTGTGTGTGTGTGTGTGGGGGGGGGGGGGGTACAAAAGACAGAGAGAGAGGGAAACGGAAACCAAGAGAATGAGATATAATGCAGGAGTGAAAGTCAGTTAATACCTAACACACACACACACACACACACACACACACACACACACACACACACACACGCACACACACACACACACACACACACACAGGTGTGCGTCTTTAGTACAATCTTCTCTTTGTTCAAATGAGGCTCCATGAAGATTCCTTCCAACATTCGCTCCCAGGACACACCAGGCTTATCCTGTTTCCATGTAGCTCACACACTCACACACACACACACACACACACACACACACACACACACACACACACACACACACACACACACACACACACACACACACACACACACACACACACACACACACACACACACATTTTTGTTTCCAATTTACTACACACTCAGCCATTGTCAGCTCTAACTAATAATTTCCCCTCATCATTTGTCAAATATAATCATCTCTTCATGTAACAAAACAATTTACACTAATATTATCTCATCCAAAGGCCTTATAAACAATGTTTTCCAACAGATGGGCCTCAACATGAGTGTGACTGCAGACACACAGGAGCCTATACAGCAGAATGTTGTGTCATCTGTGTATTGGACTGTTGATCTCACGAGATATCCAGATGACAGCTGAGCAAGGTAATGTAGTACTGGCAAATGCACACAAGGTGGCAGTAGCCACTCAATAATAGACCTGGGAGTCCTGAGAGCTAATGCGGTTGTGAAACTTAGGTAAGCAGGGGTGAACCAAGTAAATTGCTTGTCTCGTCTTGTGTGTGCTGCTTTACCACTTTCTTAAATGAAAACTGGTAAAGTGAGTTTATTGTGTCATGCAAGGGGCCAAATCGCAATTCACTTTGTGTAGCATTCTGACTGTCAACATAATGTCCAAGAAGTACAGTCAAAAACGAGATAGGTGGGTAATACTATTGTGCTTGGGGGGAGGATGAACATTTTAAACCAAAACAGGGTAATGCTTGCTTGCCAGGCCCTATCTACTTCTCTAGGTAGAAACATAATTACACTTTAAGACAGTGTGATCATGGAAAGCCACATGAGCGAGGAGCTGAGAGCATGATGCACACACAGTGGCATGTTTTACCGATTTAATACGTAAAAGGATTCCCGAGGGTGAGGAATGCTCTTGTTGCACATGCATCTGAGCTTGATTTTCTCTCTCTACGATGATCTATCCAAACACTCTTTCTCCTCCTCGCTACCTTATCCCAGTCAGAACAGTAGAGGGTAGGACAGAAGGAAGACTCTCCTCCGCCTGTCTAATGCCGTCTGTTGTACAGTGAAGATTGAGGCAGGCCGTATTGTATTTCAGCGCTGATGTGGAGATATGGCTTCTTTTGTTTTAATTTGTAACCCAATGCCGGAGCCGTCTGAGCTCTAAGTACCGCTAATTTGTTTCAGACTAATTCATCACAACCACAGCTTTGGAATTCACCATGATTAGCCAGTGGGGAGAGTTCAGTAGTGCACAGTGGAAAACACATGCACACACACACACACACACCTCATAGAAAGAGACAGAAAAACAGACAGAGAGAGAGAGAGAGAGAGAGAGAGAGAGAGAGAGAGAGAGAGAGAGAGAGAGAGAGAGAGAGAGAGAGAGAGAGAGAGAGAGAAGGGAGCAAAACAGAGAAATCACTCAAATAGGTACACACAAACAGACTGAGTCAAAAAATTGTATAATTTGCTTACAAAACGATGTCCTTCAAAGCTACAGAATAAAAAGTTTACAGCTACAGCTAATTAGTTAATCATTGTTAGTGTGAAAATAGCCCACCATATCATCCATGAGAATGAAGACAAAGGGGTTCGAGAGGACTGCAGCTGCCATTGGCTCTGTATAAACGCAAGAAACAGCTAGAGGGGAGAGACTGTACAATGCCAAGTTTACCCCAGGATCAGATGAGTGAGATAAGGGGCCCAGAGTCAGAAGGACTGAAGGGAGATGTTCCGATCATAACAGAAGCCTGCTGGCTCAGGACTCGTACAATTCAGGAAACGCTACTGTAGCTAGCACGCACATGCATACACAAAGCATGGGATTATGGTCACGTGCGCATAGAAAAACACACAAATACACATGCACGAATCACATGACACGACCACATACAACTCACACGCACATAATCACCTGAATAAATGATACACACAATCGCACAAAATCAAATTCTCATCAAACTCTCTCATTCTCATACACTGCGATTCAGTCTCCTAACACATACACAGACATGGCTTCAAAGTGAGATAATAAGAACCAAAGAGGCACAGGGCCAGATCACAGTTTGATGAGGGTATGTGTGTGTAATTAACCAAGCCAGAGGAGAATGCAGATGCCAGAGATGTGGGGGTGAGTTAAGGGAAACGGAGAGGCCACCGGATGGTTTCAAAATCCTTTTCACTTGTTTTGGCCTGACTCCAGATTGACAATTACCTTGAACCAAACAGCGATGCCACCCCAGCAAGGTGTTTCCACTGGCAAACTACAGTTCATGAGACATGTTTGCTTTGTTGTCCAGCCAGTAAATTTCTCATTTCACATGATTTTCCCAACACATGCAAAACATACTCTTTTAATGTATCCATCCATCCATTATCCAAACCGCTTATCCTGCTGTCAGGGTCACGGGGGATGCACTTTAAGAAATATTCTACTAAACTGAGATGGACAATTCCACAATTTTTGTTAATTATTTTACCCAAATTAATTTTTTCTCCCCAATTGTACTTGGCCAATTATCCCACTCTTCCGAGCTGTTCTGGTGGCTGCTCCACCCCCTCTGCCGATCTGGGGAGGGTTGCAGACTACCACATGCCTCCTCCGATACATGTGGAGATGCCAGCTGCTTCTTTTCACCTGACAGTGAGGAGTTTCGCCAGGAGGATGTAGTGCGTGGGAGGATCACGCTATTCCTCTCAGTCCCCCCTCCCCCGAACAGGCATCCCGACCGACCAGAGGAGGCGTTAGTGCAGCGACCAGGACACATACCCACATCCAGTTTCCCACTCACAGACACGGCCAATTGTGTCTGTAGGGACGCCCGACCAAGCCGGAGGTAACACGGGGATTCGAACCGGCAATCCCCATGTTGGTAGGCAACGGAATAGACCGCCACACCATCCGGACGCCCTACTCATATGAATTTTAGCATTTGTTGCTCTGAGTTCAGTTTTCAGTTAACGTCCTATTAAAGTTAGTTGGACCTCCTCTTTAGGTTGGAGTAAAGCACTGTGTTTTGATAGTGTTTCCCTTACAGAAACATACAGTCAAGGGGCTGAGGTGTACCTTTCTGAGCGATTGTACAGTGCTAAATGCGAAGAAGTGGACAAGGACACATACTGACAAAATACACGGATAAAAATAGAAAAAAACAACAAAAGTGAGAGAAGGGGAATGGGGCGAGAGACAGAACAGAGCGCAAGATAAAGTGGGGATGGTGAGGGATGGAGGGGGGGAGGCAGGAGGTATGACTGTGGGACAGAAAGTGACAAAATCCGGACTTTGTGGCTGGAAAAGACTGAAATGAGGGGAGAGGTGTGAAGAATGGGAGAAACAGGAAATGGAAAGCGATGGCCAACGGAACAAGGCAGAGAAGAAGGAGTTGGAAGAGTGTGGGGAGCAGTAGGTAACAGAAGTGTTGAAAGTAAAGAGGAGATGGAGGAGGACAAATGCAGCACATCAAGGGATGTGAATAGAGAAGAGTAGCAGAGGTGCAGACTCCACAGCACCCACCCTTCCATTTAGCCGTTTGTCAATCCATATTTCCATTCTCTCATCATACTTTTCTTTAACCCCTTCTTGTCCTCTCTTCAAACTCCCCCATCTGACTAGCTCTCCATCCATCTTTATATCTGCCTGCCATTATCTAGTATGTCCAACCAATTCATTTCCTCAAACTGCCCATCCTTCTGTCAATTCAGTCTGCCTGCTGGTTGATTAGTGGGCGGGGTGGGTCAGTGAGCTGTCATGTCTTTCCAGGAGTCGGGAGCCACACTGCACGAGCGCTGCTTTAAGCTCCTCAGCTGGAGGAGAGTCTTTGAGCTGCAGTCTAAGCCCCGATGCCCGGACCCTGGTCCCCTCATGAATATTAACCAGCCCCGAGCCTGGCTTTAATCTGCCTGATCCCTGCGCTGCTGCCGCCGAGACGATAGCGAATCTAGTTATTTGGTCTGATATTAACACACACATCCCCCCCCCCCCAAACACACACACATTCCTACCCATCCCATCACCATCCCTGCTGAATATGCACCCATAGGCACAGATACAAACAGTGTATAAGCACAAACCTGCATGCAGATGCCCACCGTTCACTCATACACCTACCAAAACACAACATCAACACACATTCACAGATACACTACACACCGCTTTCTGGCCATTCCAGCCCACACCCCCACCTCCACACCACCTCCAGTGCAGCCTGCAACGCCCTGTCCTTATCATTTAAAAAAAAAACTTCCTCCTCCTTTGCCAATAAAACAAATGCAAACGATGTCAGGCTGATTTCATTTCTTCCGTTATTCGTTTAATCAGTGTCAACATGGATACACAATTCTCTCTCTCCATCTCTGAGCAGCAATAATGACAGTGATAATGACAGGCTGGTAACCCCCAAGTGAAACCCCATCTACCCCCCGTGCTAAATTATAAACTTTGAATAAAGAGGAAGAAATGGTAAACTGCTACTGCTGATCCCTCGTCCCCATCCCACCTCATCGATGAAGAGATTAAGTTCTCTTCTACTGTTAATAACCACAGCTGCACTGCCCCCCCTGGGGGCCGAGTGTTCGTATATGCAAATCAGACCAATACAGCCACATTTATTTCAGTGTCTCACTGGTCTATACTGTTAAACATCTCTTAACATGGTTTACACTTCCTCGATCGCCTAAACAGGATAGCAGTCCCATGATCGTTAAAAAGCATATAGGCAAATCATGGGAAGGCAGGGTGTGCTTTCACCTGGCTTCTGAACTGCGGATAAGTGACCATAAACACAACCTTGAGATGATGTCACGGTTCATAACGGCTTTTTGAAAAGGTGTCCACCTCTTCAGAAGCTCACAATAGTACAAGACATGTTGTGTCCTTCCGTTAGACAATTTAGTAACACAGCTGAGCATAGGAAGGGAGGGTGCTGGGGAGCAGAGTCATTGTTGCTCCCCCCGCCTTATCTTTTCCACAGGTTGCCTTATGCATGCATTCATTCATTCATTCATTCACTCACTCGTGTTGTCTCTCCGTCACTCGCAAAAAATCATTCAATCATTCATCCATCTTCCTGTCTTCTCAATTTTCACTTTAATTCCCATGTCCCCTCCTTCCTCTTGTCCACTTTTTTTTCCTTCATCTCTCCAATCCCCTCTCTTCCTCTCCCTCCCGCCTCTCTCATTCCTAGACCCCCCCCTTATCTCTCTCTTTCTCTCTCTCTCACTCAGTTGGTCTTCCTAACTCTGCTACACAGGAAATGGTTTCTTTCCCAATCCAGGGGGTTGGAGGGGTGCTCACTGTCCCAAACAAAGAGGTCACTGTGTGAATCCTCCCAAAATACAGAGAAGAAAAGGAAGGCAGATAAAAATCAGAAACCTGCTCTCATCCGCCTCTCTCATACCCACATGTGCACGTGCTCACATGCACGTGCACGCACACACATGCACACACACGCTCCTTTGCACACACATGGAAAGAATTTTTCGAACAACATTCACCAACTATGCAAATTATTCCACATTCCACATAACACAGTATGCATCGCTGTTCAACTGTAGTGCAACTGAAAACCACTCCCTCACGCACACATGCTCACCTACAGCGGCGCATATCAGCACACACCTCCAAGAAAAAGAGGAGCCAGGTTTGATGAGCTGCATGCAAATGACATGTAAAATATAAAACTGTGATACTTAAAAGGGGGGCTGAGATAAGAGATTTGAAAATGAGGCACTCTTGGAAAGCGGGCTCCTGAACTGCCGGAGATGAGGCTCAGAGATAGAGAGGATAGAGGTTTTCCCTCTCTCCTCTTCTCCTCTCCACTCCTCCACCCTGCAGAAGCCAGTGCAGATGACAGGGAGATGCAGATACCAGCCAGTCACTGCCACTGAGTGATGAGAATGAAGCCCCCCCCACACCCCACCCCATCACCACCCTCCTCTAACCCCCCCCCTCTTTCCTTCCCTCCCTCATCTTCTCTTTCCTTCTCCAGTGATTCACCTTTCCCCATTTCTCTCTCTTTCTCTCTCATATTTCTTATACATCTCTTCCTTCTGCTGTTTTTCTATCTATTAGTGTTCTGTCTTTCACGGTCTCACCCCCCCCCCCTTTCCAGTCATTCCTTCTTGTCTGTCAGAGGCAGAATGACAGACAGGCGGACAGCTGCTGTCATAGTTTGGGCGAGTTATGAGACAGGGGAAGGTTGAGGTGCCTTATATAGAGCAGCTAGATTCCATCTCTGCAGCTTTCCTTAAGGCCGGGATACACAAGACAACATTTTGAGGCGGTATGGTTCGACGTTACTTCCTTCATTTAGGGAGGAGAGTTTTAATATGGAGGACACTGCGAGCAACAAGGAGCCAAACTATGATGACAATTTTACTCATTGTTAGCTCAATTTAATCCAAGATGCCCTGAAACACTGCCTTAGCATACATTTTACATCATCATCCCCATAGCGCAACCTTCATGACATCGCAGACAAGTGGACGCTACAGTGGACTCCCATGCTTTAGTTCCAATGTACCACCAAAGTGACACTTAATTCTTTGGTGTCCTTTCATAAAGCCTTGTGTATCATTTTCTTTCAGGGGATAATCAAGGAAGGTGTTTTACGCTTACTGTAATCCCAGATTTGTCATCCTCTGAAGGAGTACCGTTTTAATTAACATTCTAATTTGATGGGCGGAGGAGACAGAAAAACAGAGAGTGAAAGACTGTTGATGAACCCAGATAAATTTTAAGTTCAGATAAACGAAAGATCTGAACCAGGATGTAAACAAACCGGCTCACAGACAAAAAGAGCGAGAAAGCCAATCACGAAAGAGGGAGCAGTGCGTGAGCAAAGGAGATGCTGCTCACCTTCACTCGTCCTTCCAGGGGAGCAAGGGAACAGGCGAGTAGAAAGGGGAGAGGAGATAGAGTTTGGGGGGGGGGGTGAGACTACCCAAAAGTGTGTTTGAAAGCCGTGGGTGGCGCGCCTTATCGCCCCAGTTCTCCTGGAGAGATTATTGGGGGATTAGTGCGAACGCTTGTTTCTAAAACATGATGAAAAGACGTTCGGCGTGTGATAACGCTTTGAACTCCCCTACTCCGCTCCTTCTAGGATCGTGCCTTCAGGCTTCCGTTCCGCGAAAGACGGGGGTGAGTGTGTATGTGTGTATACATGTGTGTGTGTGTGTGCATATGTGTGTGGTAAACGAACAATAGCAAAAATGTTGTGAGTGCAGCTACTCGTGTGATGGAGCACCGTACAGCAGAGGGGACTTTGGCTTGGACCTCAAGTGTCACTTCCAAAGAGCAGCAACAGCTGCAAGTCAAGGTGCACTCGCTCCTGGTGAAGTGTGTATGACAATGCCTATGCTAATTGCATACTTTTTCTTCAGGTAAACTGTTAAGAGGCCCTCTAAACCAACACCCGAACTCCACCCATTGGGGAAAAAAAACAAAAACTCATCTCTGCAGAAATTTTGCAACAATCAAGCAACTTCAGCCTAATCAAGGACAGTTACATTATCAGTTAATTAAACCAGGATCCAATCAGAAAGAAAAAAAGATATATCAGATTTGTGTGTGATCCAATCAGACGGAGGGAGGTAGCGTGCTCTCTCCTGGGTTGCCATGGGAAGCTTGCTAGAGAGGACCTGGTGGTTCACTCAACCAAAAAGTGTGGGGAATCAGCAGCCAACTGATCAGCTGATCAGTAAACATTATTATACTCTGTTCTAAAGTCCAACAGCCATATCAGCCAGAATATATTTAAATAGATAAATGGTTTTACACCTCTTTCTCAAGAGATGCAAATTACATGATTTCCATATGACACAGGCCAGTTAACATGCCGCTAATCTAATGAAGATCTGTTAGAGAGAAAAAGAGAAAGAGGTCTGGATCTCATCCCTCTCTCTCTCTTTCTCTCCCCATCTATCTGTCTCTATTTCTGCCCCACCCTGATTCCTTCCAACTGACAAACTCGCCCTCGCCCACACAATCTAAGATATACTAACCAGTATGTTTATATACATTATAACTGACTTTACAAAGTCTGTCAAAAAAGGCCTTGATTTAGTTATGTGTATATTTGTATGTGAATGTTTGTGTCTGTGGTATGTCTCTGTATATCTAATGATATAAATACAGTTTCATATGCATGCGTGTGTTTATGGTAACCTCTGTGTGTGCTTGCACATGAGCAAGTAAAAAAAAAGCGCTACTTGATCTGGTTGTGTTGCTGGGTAGGCCTCATATTAAAATGATAGCTTATCTGGTTGAGCCAAATAAGAAGCAAATTTGTTCAGAGAGGAGTTGAGCGAGAGAGGGTAGTGCTAGAAGGGCGCTGTGGGACTGCCAAGTGGGCCATGCCAATCTTACCCAGTGATGGAGGGCACAGCCTCGGGGCAATACAGAGTCCAATATGGCTGAGGGCCGTGTGAGACAGGTGGCACAGGTAAGATAGAGGGTGGGGGTGGGAAAGAAGTGGAGCTATTAAGGATTTGGAGCATATTTGTTGAGCTTATTTCTCTCATGAAAAAAGATGAATTATGAAACGGATGATTAAAGCACGTCCAAAACCGCAAGACGGGAAGCAGACAAGATACAGATGTGTAAGGAATTGGAAATGCCAAATGTCAAACTGAAAATTTCAAAAATGAGGAATCCCGCATTCTTTCAAAATGACAGCAGATATGAAACAGTACCTTGAAAAATAAATATTTTCAAAGCTTTCAATCCACTGAGTGATAAAGGAACAGGTCCTGCTAAAATGGATCTATATTGTGATTTAGAAGGAAACCCTTCAAACACTGAATGGCTTAGGCTCTTAGCAGACTAGCAGGGGATGAGTAGTTTTGTCCTTCTAGTGCACTGAGGATGGCCCTGACCCCCGCTGACCTAGGGGGAGGGAGGGAGAGAGAGAAAAAAGGAGGATGAGAGAGATGGAGGGAGGGCAGAGGGGAGAGGATGTGGAGTGACAGGGGAGGAATGTGAGATTACAGCTACTATCTCTAGCAGATAGCGAAGGTCCGACTGCTCACTCCTTCAGCCCTCAGATAGCAGAGAGGAGAATGAGAAAAGTAAAGAGGGAGAGAGACAGAAAAGGGGATACAGACACAGATAGAGATGAACTGAGAGAGATGATTACACAGGGAAATGAGAGAGGGGAACATAAAAAAGGGGTGCAGTTGTCA
Source organism: Lampris incognitus (assembly GCF_029633865.1). Lineage (NCBI taxonomy): Eukaryota > Metazoa > Chordata > Actinopteri > Lampriformes > Lampridae > Lampris > Lampris incognitus. Next base: position 38,089,286 of record NC_079216.1, on the reverse strand, counting down.
AAAAAGGACAAAGGAAAAGTTTTGTTTTTTTGTTTTTTTTGTTTAGGGGAAGAGACGAGATGAGCAGAGAGAAGGAATAAGATGGTATGAGCAACGGAAGGGAGGAGAGGAACAAAAGGTGATGGGTGACTGTGGAGTGTTTGTGGGTGCCTGCGCATGTGCACACCCAAGCATATTTATCTCTGTGTGTGCACCGCACGCATGCGCTCGCTCAGGACCTCTGATAATAAACGAAATCTTAGAAATGAGAGCCTATCAAGCAGGAATCAATCATTGGGGTTTGTTGTTCAGGAGGATGGCGCCACAATGAGATAAAAGACAGGCGGACGTCTGGGGAGCCAGGAGAGCTGGGGGGCAGGCAGACGGAGAGGAGAGGAGAGGAGAGGAGAGGAGAGGAGAGGAGAGGAGAGGAGAGGAGAGGAGAGAGGAGAAGAGGAGAAGAGAGGAGAGAGGAGAGAGGAGAAGAGGTCCAGTAAAGAGAGGAGAAAAGAAGAGACATTAGGAACGGAGTGGAGACTAGAGAGGAGTTGATAAGGAGAGAAGAGGAAGAGAGGAAGAGTGAAGAAAAGCAGCATAGAAGGGGGGAGAGAAGAAAATGAATAGATGTATTAAAGGGAGAAGAGGAAAGAAGATCTCAGTAGAGAGGATAGGGGAAAGGGAGGAGAGGTCTAGTCTATTATGTTTTGGTCATTATGGTTGTTCAGGGTGGACAACTGGAGGATGGGAGACATGTTCCAAGAAAAGTCAGGTTGGAAATACTTGAAAACGGATTGGGTGTGACTGAACTAAACTACAGAGAGGAGATTTGGGTTGTTGTGACATTTGGTTACACGACAAAATGTTAAAAACAAAAACAAAACTGGAAGATAACAGAGGGGTTAAGTACAATAGAAGCCGAGACGTGATAGCCCAGATAGACAAATAGCCTTTGTTATGAGGAGAAAAACAATGTGCCTGTGTATTCTGGCATGTTTATTTGTCAAATAATTTAGCATGGTGTGTTCATTTGTGTGTAGGTGAGTGTGTATGATTGATTATCCTACTTTGTTAATGTGTGTGCACAGGCAATTATGTATATTTTTGCCTGTGTACATGCAAAAATGCATGCATATCTCCGTGTGTGTGCATGTGTGATGTGCCTGTTCAATGCCAGGAAGCCTCTCCCAGCATCTGTATCACATGATTAGATGGACTTAGTGCACATGATGCACAAGACCCAGTGTCTGATAGGCTGTATCCGGTCCCACACACTGTTCCCAGGGAGCATCCACAGTACACATCTTCACACACACACGCATGCAAACACATACGCACACACTTTCATTTTTCATTTCCAACCACTGACTCACACATAAGTGATGAGATGTTTATTTGCCCACTCTTTTTGTTATTGAACCATCTGACCCCTGATCTTTACCTCTCCACCAACCCCGGGTCAGTTATCAAGACAAACCCAATCAGTTAGTTTGAGCATGAATAGGAGTCTGCCAAGGAGCACAAGACGGAACATGGCTTACTCTTTTTTTGGGGGGGGGGGGTCAACCTTATTGGTTCTCTTCTGCCAGACTAGATAACTACTTATAGGACATAATAGGCTTTCTGAGACTGTTATATATAAATTTTCTCAACGTTTCATAATTATCACAATTTATCCTGCTATATTTTAAAATACATGCCACAAGAAACAAACTGTTTCTTGGGGTTGAATAATATCTGTGACAAATAATCTCAATATGCAATGATTAAACATTCAGAAAAAATAAACAAAACATGTTTTGTGTCTACAATATAGTTTAAGTAAATTGTTACTAATAAGTCGCTAACAGAACATTTAGGGATTAGCGCAACAATAGCGTTTGAGTTGTCTTTCTGCTAACTCGGGCTCCTCACCTCCATTTCCAGGTCATCCGTGCTGTCTTCTGACTGGAGGACTCCTGGGTAAGGGCCCCACATTGTGTCTGGCTGAAGGTCCCTGCTAGCCACCACTCTGGTATCGTTACCTCCTTCATTTAGGTACAAATCATCTAGGGAGAGAAAGACATATGTAGACTAATCAACAGCTGAATCACTCAATAGGAAGAAAGATAAAGAGAGCAAAAGGAAAGGGGGGTACATGAGAGAGGAAGAGTGATAGCTGCATATTGAAACATCAGCCAGGTTTAATGAGTTCACGGCAAACGGCAAAACTGAAGTGCACTAGAAAACACCAGCGCCATGCCTGGAGTTTCTAACACCAGGGGGAGGTTGATACAGACGGAGCATTTACACTCCACTCCAATTCAAACAGGGGAAAACTTCTTGTGCACTTCCTGAAAGTGATAACCGTAGAAGAATGGGAGTGAAGGCTGTGGTCTGAGTCTGCTACAGCCCAGATAGAGCCAGATAACTGAACCACGGTGAGAGACATGGAAAACTAATCTATCCATAAAAAAAGAAGAACGGACAGATTGGCCAACAAGAGGGGCAACTCTCTCATTTTAGACAAGGCTATAGACTGGCCACAGATGTGGAAATTATTGAGTTTGGGCAATATTAGTGACTCCTCTGCCAGGAACTCATGATTGACTGGATGGGATTAATAGAAACTCCTACAGTTAGATGACGAGCCTTGGGGGTGGCTTCTGGACATGGACAAAGACTGTCTTCCTCTTTTTCTATAGCTGCCTGTATCTTCGTCTCTCATCCCCCCCCCCCGCTTTACCTGTCTGTCTGTCTCTCTCCTCATATGTTGCCATCCTGCTTTTGCCTGTCTATCTTCCTCCACCTCTCTTTCTCCAATTCTCTCTTTCATAGACACACACATACCAAATCTGCCCCCCACCACCCACTACCACCACCCACACGCCTCCCTCCCTCCTCGTTTTCACCATGGTTCAGGCAAGTGTTTCGGGGGTCGGTCTAAAGTGGCGGGGCCGATAAGAGTGTTTGTCTAACACTCTCCATGTCAAAACACTCATCTATCTTCTCTGTATCTATCCCCAACAGAGAACAACGGACAGACGCTGATAAAATGGCTTTCCCACAGCCGGGGGTGAGGGGGTGGAGCGGTGCAGAGGGGAAGAGAGGAGGGAGGAGGGAGTGGGGGGGGGGAGTTGAGGGTGGAAGAAAATGAGAAGAACATGAGGTGGTGCAAAGGGCCTGTTAATTAATACTTCTTTTAAGTGTGCATGCCAATGAGCAGTCAAATGGGATGAGTTTGATCGCTGAAAGGCTTATGATAAAGAGGGTATGGTCACCTCAATGCGCAGAGCCACAATGACAAAACACACCTGTACACAGCATACAATGAGCACGATGGTGAAAAGTGCAAACAATTATCCATTTCAAAAAAGAATCAAGTCAAGCTACAGCGAATCATTGTGTCCCAGTAAATGCCAGATGCAATAGGAGGCAGCCTTATCTGCTGCACTTGGGTCAGTTTGACCTAAAATGTAAAAAAAAAAAAGCCTTTGGGATAGAACACAGGTTCAAAGATACTGTTGAAATATAGCAACTGTTACTCAATAATTGAAATCAATAATAGCAGATAAAATGTCATATTTGACTCGTTAGCTGTAAGGCCTACAAAATGTGATAAGCTGTCAGACACACTGAGGGGATGAGTCAAGCCCCAACCCAAACCCGACTCCCGCTTGATCACCAAGTCTCCCTGGTCTAGTCTTACCTGCTAACCCTGTCAGTGTGAAGTCCAACTTCTGTCTAACCAGTATCCTATCTCCCATCATCCAGCGGGGCCTCAGTTTGGCCACTCTGACCCTCCTTATCTCAGCACTCCATCAATGTCCAGTCTCCGTGCCATTGGCCAATCCTAATCATGATTACTTATCAACTTGACTAGCTTCATTGACCCTCGTTGTGAAATGGTCTGAGGATTTGACCTCAGTCAGCCAACACAGATATTAACTTATAAACACGCCTGACACAGGGATTTGTTTATCAGTTATTAAGGCTCCACACGTGTTATCCAACCCCCTTCCTAAACCGCTGTGTTACATCCTTTGACGTCACTCCTCCTTTGGGCTAGTTACAACGGTTTACTCTGACAGGCATACTTGGTCTTAACACTCAAACTAATTCCATCGTTTCAAGAAAACCCATCCTAATCAATTCAAGATTAACATATCCAAAATGCAATAGAGCCACCATTATTTTCTGACTCTCAGACCATCTTGAGAGCACTTTTCAAAATCAGTTACACCCAATCACCCTAGAGGAGAGAGAGAGAGAGAGAGAGAGAGAGAGAGAGAGAGAGAGAGAGAGAGAGAGAGAGAGAGAGAGAGAGAGAGAGAGAGAGAGAGAGAGAGAGAGAGAGAGAGAGAGAGGTGTGTATGTTGTACTGAGTGTTGGTCGTTATTTCCGGCAGGTTAGCTGTGTTCACTTAGGAAACACTGCTACTTTCCTAATCCTTGTTAATTACCCATCCTGACCACCACAGACCCTCATAATAACCCAACGCTCCTTATCAATATGGCTACACTTTCTGCTACTACACTTGTTGCTGTGTCTGATATTACATCCATCGCTGCTATATGTGTAAAAACCTACCAACACACCTCACACGCGCACGCACGCACGCACACACGCACACACACACACTTCTAATTCTATATTTGTGAGGACCCTTACTGACTTAATTCCTAACCCTAACCTTGACCATCAGAACGACATGCCTAACCTTAACCCTTACTCTTACCCTTACCTTAACCTAATCCTAATTGTAACCTGAACCCTAAAATAACCCCTTGATGAAATGAGGACCAGCAAAAGGGTCCCCACTACAATTGTTAAGAACTCATACTGGTCACATACATGGCTACACAAAAACCCATGACATGTAACCGAGTCTCAAAAAAACAAAACAAAACACAAAAACAACAAAAGGGTGGGTGGTGTATTTATCAATATCATCCAGCTCCACAGAATCCACACAGACTCATTCATTTATCCTTGGCACTGCATTCGCACACAAAACAACACATAGGCCAGATACATGATTACACAGCCCCAAAAGGGCACAGACTGCACAAAAACATCCAGCCTATACACACTATGTGCCCAAACGTGCACCCTCCCCACAATCCTAACACCATCTGCAACAGTGCCACACAAAAAAAACACACACACACACACACACACACACAAATACACATGCGGACACACAAAGCCTTATCAATACGGACGCTTCAGCAGCCACTGGGGCGTCCAGCTTCCTTTGACACGCCACAACAATAAAAAAATCAGTCCATCATTAATGGAATGACTAATGCAATTAACTGATCAGTAGACGTTAGGAGAGGGAGCAGTGGATGTGTGCGGGGGTGACAGAAGGGTCATGGAGGATGGAAGAGAGTAATGGACGCATGATAGAATAAATCATGGAAAGCAGAGATAATCCATTGCTGTAACATTGGGCTACTCCCCATCAAAATACTGAAACCTCAACGTCGGCTTTCTTCACCAAGTGTTCGTCAGACCAAAGACTAGAGATGCACTGATCCGATTCAGATACCTGAATTGGGACATCTGCCAATACTGATACCAGAGTTCTTTTTTCTTGAACATTATCATTGTCATTATCATCATCATCATCATCGTCTGAAGGTTACATGAATCTGTAGTAAACCACACAGCACTTATTAATAAAAGAGCAAAAAATATACAAAAATGCCTTACATTTAAATTCATTCCAAAGCAATTTATTTGAACTGTAGTCTAAGTAGGCTTCACATACACGGGTGTAGGAGTGCAAGTTGCTATGGCAACTCCCTTAACATGTTGATTGACTTAAAGAGACAAACTGTGCTTTTTTCCCCCTCTCCAAATAGCCCATAATAATTCAATTGTTTTACAAAAATAGCTCTCCTGTTGTGATTTCATGTTAAAATGACAGAAAGATTTATATTTGCTGTTGTTGAAAGGCATAAAACAACATTGACTAAGTGGTGATCTGTTGCGACTGACTAACCTGGTGTTAAGGTGTCTGATGATGTACAGCCTGTCTAGCCTGGCAGTACTGACCCTGTTCCCTCAAACCTTTACCCATGTGTAACTCGCCTGTCTGAATTTTTTAGTCTCCAAATATCAATTAAACCTTAGTGTGACAATAACCTGGATAAACTCATGGAAGATTGTAAATGTGGATCTTCACTTGTGACTCTCGGTGACAGGCGGGTCTGCCGTAGCCTCCTCCCTGTCACTCTGCACCTCCTGACCGGGCTCGGCTGCAGCAGCGCCACTAACGCCACATAAACTGGGTCCCTCTGATACAGTTACTACCTCATCTACGGCCATTTTTATCTTTCTCCGAATTAGGAGACTACGGGTTTACATTTTGTGGGGTTTTACTCGTTTCCCCGCGGCCATCACCCTCATTACCCCCCGGTCTCCTCACTACTTCCCTCACTTCAGTCGCCTGGTGGGTAGCTTCCACATCCCGTTCTCTATGCGGGCAAGCAAAGCACTTGTGTCCCATGTCCTCACACTCAAAACACTTCATACTACCTGAATTTACATATGCCATTTTGGCTATGGACTTAAAATTGCATTATTACATATTCATAATTCATAAAAGTAGATTATGGAATCTGGATCGATCGTGGATCGGTAACATCAGTCCGATATCTGATGATTGGGCCCAACTCTACTGAAGACTTTTTTTTTTAATTCAGGGATTTATCATTTGGGTTTTTGTTAGATGAACTGAGGGCATTTTGAGGTGGGGACAAGTTAGTCTGAATTGGAGTAAACCAGACGTACATTGTTCAGTATGTTCAGTAATGAAAAGGGAGCTTCAAAAACTGGTCAAAATACAGTTCAGACACATGTGACTAAATCAGCTGTATCCGACGTGTTATGCCTACTTAAATAGGTCAGACAAATCCGGCAAGATATCTTACAAAAGACTTGTTTGCAAAAAATGTGAAAATTAAGTTTTTGTTGTCAAGGGTTCAAGTTGAGGGTTTGAGCATCTGATACAACCCCACCGAACTCGTTTTTCTCAAATTCACTCAATACTATGTACTGGGGATGCACCGGTCGATCGGCCGCCGATTAAAATTGGCCGGTTTTCACGTGGAACGGCCCTAACTTGAGACCGGCCGGTCTATTTTATTAATCCGGTTATGTGCTGCCGGTCTCCCAATCTGATACGCATGCGCAGTGGACGATGAATCAACATGGCGACGGTGTGGAAGTTTTTCAGCGTGGGGGGAACAGGATGAAAAGGTTGTTGTTTGCAATTTCTGCAGGGAGAACGTAAGCCGTGGAGGAACAACCAAGAAAACGTTCGGAACCTCCAACTTAATCCGACATTTAAGACGCCACCGGGGTGAATATGACACATTTCTAGAACCGGAAGCCTCCAAAGCAAAGGCGAAAGCAGCCAGTGCCCAACCCCCGCCCGGGGCAGCACGTCGGCAGCCGACTCTAGACGCCTTCGTGGGCAATGAAAGGGCCAAAGTCCTTACGAGGAGAATAATGGAACTAATGGCGCTGGATGACGAGCCGTTTACAGTGGTCGAGAGCGGAGGTTTCAGACATTTTATGCAACACGTGAGACCAAATTACAAATTGCCAAGCAGGCGATACTTTTCCCACGTCGCGTTGCCTGAACTGTTTAATGTGTCAAGCCACGACGTTTTAATTTTTCATTTAAGAAAAATTACAACAAATGTTTTCTGTCAACTATACATTTTAGAGGGAAAACCGGTATCGGCCAAGTCAGACCCTTTAAATAACCGGAATCGGAACCGGCCGGGAATTTTGCAACCGGTGCATCCCTACTGTGTACTACCTATACCAACCGGTATAACAATTCCTCGACCCAACTCGACAACCCTCCGCTCTGACTGTCTTCGTCAGTGTGCTGACCTATGTGGGAGTTCACACATCGTCAGAGTTCGATTCAGCTAGTCGTCAACTAAACTCCATCACCAGATAGGCCACATCTAACTTGCTGTGCAGGTCGTCGTGTATGCAAAACCACATCCTGGGACAATGTCATTCATCAACCAATGTGGGAAGAGCATCCTCAATGACAGTAATGCTGATTGGATATCAATGGGGGGGGGGGATGTAACCCAACACTGACGTCTCCTGTATCCAGCCTAATTGATTTTTAAAAAGACTATTGTTGATATCAAATGAGCACATCGCAGCAGGGCTATTGATTTTTTGACACAGTACAACAGGAAATCTTTATCTGCGCAGCACTCCGACCCCGCACTAATAGGTGGGGTTTAACCTCTGCTGAATGACAAATCCCATCGCTTCCCTCTCCATTCTCTCTTTAGTCCTCATGGGAGGACGTTCACTGTTCAGACAGATGAGCTTCTTTGAAAAGATGGGTAAGAAAGATGGGCTCCGGTGCTGTATAGTACACCTGCTAAATATAATGACAAGCCCCAAGGCTTTCATCTCATTTTCTCTATCCTTGTTGAGCATGTAAGGATTTTAGCTTTTCAGTGTCAGGAGACTGAGGTGGATATAAAGAAACACCCACCTCCTTAACACATACTCTGTCAGGTTAGAAACAGAAGGGCAGTTCGTCGAGACTAGCCTGTTTGCACACTAAGTGAAAACTTGGGAAGCCCTTTCCTCAAGGGCTTCCTCTTTGCTCCAGCGTGGCAGCGTGTGCCAAGTGTGTGTTGTTGTTTTGTTTTTTTTGTGTGCGCACGTTTCCCTGAAATAGAATCTCAATTGTATATGACGCCTGTTTCATTAACATCCATTCACAACATCTAGTAACACCAACTCAAGGGAGCCATCCATCTAACAACAACAAAAGGTTTTTTTTTTCTCCCAAGTCTCTCTCCCCCCTCTTTCTCTCCCTCTCCATGATCCTCCACCTCTCTCTCTCTCGCTCTCTCTTGCTCGCTGTCTCTCTCGCTCTCTCTCCATGATCCTCGACACATCAGCGCAGGTCCCGGGAGTCCAGCATGCTCAGCTCAGCAGATAGACATTTCTATGATACACATCTCGTGCTCAGGACCACGCAATCATTTCCATTTTACCCTCTGTTGCACAGGCAAGATAAGACACCTGCGTAGCCACACTAATCAGATGAGCTTCAACAGAACTTTATCATTGACATTTACCACTGTTTACCCAACTAATTTCTCTTAACTGCACTGCTGAACTTTTATCTGCAAAATACATACACCACCAGAAAAGAGCAAGAAGCAAACATGCAAATTCCCAAATATGCGAAGAAAGATAAAAAAAAAAAGAACTCAAAAAACCCCATTTTCATTTTGCTCAGAGGATGGATGAGGTGAAACAGAACAAGTGGAAAACAGAGTGACAAGGCCACTGTTGATGAGGCGATGCCCTGGCGGACAGGGAAGACCAACAGAAGTGGAAAGGATGCTGACATTCAAATGTAAAAACTTCATTTTGGAGTTCAAAAACCCGACTGGTGCTGGGGGATTATTTTATTTGTTGATGATAGAAAAAAAACCTGTGTTGGCTTGTAGTATGTGTGTATGTGTGTGTGTGTGTGTGTGTGTGTGTGTGTCTAGCCAAGTCCGGTCTCATCGAATTAGTCATGGGACAAACGGTATTGTTGACAACAACATTCAACACAAACACATGAAGTAAACATGTCCGTCAGTTTAATTAAGATAATTCTCTGAGCGTTTTATTTACCTATCTATTAACGCCAGCCTTGAGCTACAACGATGGATTAACCTGCCCTCAAACCACATTAACTGATAGAATTACAACCGTGTTACGCTGTTTTAAAAGCGTAGCGGCGGGGCTGGTTACACGGCCACAGGTGCTCTGACAGAGCTCGCAGCTGCTGAGGGCGTTTACCTGAATAAAAATCTGCATGCTCCGCCTGTGTGGTTGCACCAAAACAATGCTATCAAAAACCCATTTTGCATGTGCAGATGTGGAGTGGAGAGACACATTCATGCGACAGTCAATATTCATAAAATAGGGTAAGAAGAGGGAACCGTTTGGTGTGTGTGTGTGTGTGCACATTCTCTCAGTCATACTCCCACCTCTATCTCTCCCAGCCTCCCCTCACTCCACTGCTAGCCTTTCACAAATTGAAAGTGGAGACCTTCCAGAAACTACCCCTGATAATCACACATAAATTAATTAGAAAATGTTTCTTGACATTCTCTCCGCGCAGACGGGGAGGAAAAAAGACTGAGGCAAAGCCACAAAATTAATTGTACGGTATGTGACTCCGATAATTAATTCAATCATTAATTCATGTCTGCTGTAACAACTCCTTCTGGCTCCGCAAACGATGTTTCAATCAGGCCGGTATCGGCAGTAACGGCTGGGGAAGGGAAACGTGTTAAGTTAAAGAGTGATAGACGCACTTAACACACTCAGGGTCATTCTGAGGTTCACAAATGAAACAGACAGGAGGGAGAAAAGTGCAGGGAACGAGGCAAACGGAGGGAACATGAGAAACGCTGTAGGGTGTGGTGATTTTATAACTCTAACCTCACTCTTTGTATCTGGAGATAGGGCAAAGATGCCCTGCCCAAACTCTTCACTGTGATATATCCGTTTAATAATACCAAGATTAAAAAAAAAAAGAAAAAAAAACCCAACCTAGTGCTCGAGAGAGCAAATTAAAATTCTTAAACTTCAACTGCTTTTTTTTTTAACTAACCCACTGTACTTAATGGGGGTGGAAAAAATAAAACAAAAAAATAAAATCGCCACAAAATATTTCTAAATCCACGATCGAGTATGTAAAATAGTCAATCAATCAATCAATCAAGTTGCATTTTACATAGCACTTTTCTAGCTGCAACAGCCACTCAAAGCGCTTTACATTTCTTGTCAAATCTGAATGTCAGACATACATATACATACGATATTCAGTTGCTTTTTAAATTGCCCTGTCTTTTAAAACATGTCCAAGTATATCAGGTTTTTATTACATATTCTGCAGTGAGATTATGATTAGATTTTAAAAAAAAAGGTAAATATGTTGACTGTTACTGCATTGTAATACATGTAAATAATTTTATTTTTTTCCAGTCAAAGGCCTTATGGCAGATTCTTCTTCACCAGTGAGAATTCAGGTTTCTCCTGTTCCAGTCTCCCCTCCTCTGGAATGCATTCAGAGGAGGTGTCTTTATCCATCCAAATAGTCTTTATCCATCAAGAACAACCTGGAGATTCCTACCTCGAAAATATTTCAATCCTTTTAATTTTGAGATTTCAAAAGGATTTATTTTCATGCGGCGTGTAACTCAATTTGCAACACAAGTTCAAATTTCCAAGCTCTTAGAAAGGTAAATGTGAGGGGGAAATAAGCTAGTGTAGTATGGGTGTTGGTACTCTTTTGAGTGATTGTAAAAGCCTGTGTAACATGGTGACCACATATTGAAATTATAACTACCGTTCCACTGTAGACAAACGACTTCAAGGAAGAAAAAAAAACTGTAGGAGTAACTAGCCTAATAACTCTGGGAAGGAAACAGCTAAGAGTCTGTTAAGGAAGAGATATAGGACTGTGAGAGAGTGAGTGTGAGATAGAGAAAGAGAGAGAAAAGAAAGATGAAGTATGATTATGATGGAGTGAGAGATCATGACAGCAGAGAAGAAAACAGAAAGAGGAAGAAGTGTGTGTGTGTGTGTGCGCGCATTACAGTGTGTACAGTGTGTGTGTGTACTTCTGTATGATAGGAAGGTCTGCAGGAAGTGGTGCAGCGGCTGCAGGAGAGGCCAGGCATCTGATAGGGTGGTAATCAGCATGCCAATGTCCTGCCCCATCCCACCACCAGCACTGGCACCAGGCCGGCCTGCTGCCTGCCTGCCTGCCCAAGCTAACACGTGGGCTAAGGGAGCAGCTTGGGCTGATAGGGGCCGGACAGCAGTGAGAAACATTCCTTTAGATTATGGCCTCACACCTATCAATCATCATGGAAGGGCTGAGAGTGACACGTCAGAGACAGGCGCAAGTAAGTAGATGGAGGAGGCTAGCAGGGTGATTCTGTGTGTGTGTGTGTGTGTGTGTGTGTGTGTGTGTGTGTGTGTGTGTGTGTGTGTGTGTGTGTGTGTGTGTGTGTGTGTGTGTGTGTGTGTGTGTGTGTGTGTGAGAGAGAGAGAGTCTGAGAGGGAGAGATACAGACAGACAGAGAATGAGAGGTTGTAGAAAGCAAAATCGAATAGGCCAGGGAAGAGGAGAGGCGAGAGCAGAGTATTGACGGAGAGGAAGATGAATAGTCAGCCGGAATAAGAGAGAAAAGGGTTGTACACTTTTGTGTGGTGCTGTGAAAAGCAAGGACAAAGAAGACGGCGGCTGCACAGGTACACCGTGTGGGAAGGAGTGAGAGAAAGAGCAATGCAGAAAGAGGAAGAGAGAAAGAACAAAGGTGACTAATTAGAAAGGGTAGGGTGAAAAGTGAGAGAAAATAAAGAAAAACAGGTTATCATTATTATTATCATTATCATCATTATTGTTATTATTTTTACTGTCATTGTTGTCATTAATAACAATAATAATAATAATATCACATGACTTGGATGTAGTGCGATATTATGAGATGTTCCAAGAAGATGGCACTACTTGGAACATCTCACATCCTAAGAAAGGCACTATCCATCACATAGACTTCTACCTCATCCTAACCCTCGGCCCAAGGAATGGGCCCGGTTATTAGGTTGTATATGGCATGAAGTTAAAGGAAATTTGTATTATAATAATAATAATAATATTAATAATGAATAAAGATGAATAATAGAAAAAAAATTACACTGAATGTTGACTTTTTTATTCTACATAAATAAATTACCAATACAGAACTTTTTCCAATTTAAAAATGAGCTAATTTCACCATGTTGGCACTTTTAATGACCATTATTTTTATTCATAAGGCACTGATGAAACGCGCAATTATCAAGTACAACAAACTTTCACACGCATACTAGCATGATGAGTACACACACATGCACGCAGTTTGAAAACAGGAAAAAGAAACTGTGACAAAATGAACTGGTTTCAGTTCATTTCTAACCGTGGGTTTCCCACCACTGACTCCACTCTGAGGTTTGCACCACGCATCTGTCAGGTGTCTGACCTCACTGACAAGACAAGCCCGCTGGAGACATGACAACCAATCAACTTCTAGGACCTGTTTGACTGACAGCTGGAGTTGACACAATGCTAGCAGGGACATGCTCCTCTCGAGGGAGTGGGGGGGACTGAGGTCATATCAGCCGTGTCGATATGGAGGAAGGTGAGTTAAGGAGACAGAACGAGGCAGACAGACAGATACAGATAACCAAACAAATACTAGGAAGTTCAAAAGTATGGATTTGGGCCTTGCCTTTAACAAATTCTATATTCAATCTCGTAGTTCATTTATTTATAAAAACTTTGATAACCCTGACCAACCCTCTGCACCCCCCCCCAAAAAAAATCCATCCTTAATCTCAAACCTGCATCCGGTGTTCATCCCCTTGCCTCCTCCTCCACCCCTTGTTATTTTAAAATCAAATTTTTGATAACTGATAGAAAAGACGGGAAACAGAGAGGAAATGACGATTTAAGCCCGACACTGAGCTTGTGGCATGCTCCCAAGTCCACGGATCCTACAGGAAGCCATAAACAGGGTGTCTTGTCAATGATTTCATTGTAAACCTCATCTCACCTTACCCCATCATCCATTTACCCTCTACTCACCTCTCATTTCTGTATCTGAATTTTACCATTTGAAATCCCCTCTTAGACTCACCCTTTTACCTCTAACTGGTTATCCCTCCGTTCTGAACTCCCCTGTTTGGTTCTCGGTTTTATTCTCCCGTTTTAATCTTATTCCTCACTCTCCTACCGCTGCCGTATTCCCGCTACCCTCTCTCCGTTTTAACCAGATTATCTTCTCAACCCATCACCTCTCGCCCCGACATCCCTCGGTGAACTCCCTACCATCCTACTTTCATCCAACCAACTTATCCCTCCATCCTGTGCCAACACTTTAATCTGTCCTTCAATCTAATTGTCTCTCTCTGCATTTATCACTCTCCCTCCCTCCTCTTCATCTCACTTTATCCCCCTCCCTCATTTTTCTTTTAACCTTTAGAATCAAGGGCTGAACTGGAGCTCGGGCATTTTGAAGGGCTGAGCTTTAGCTCCCCACATTTCCTTCACTTGCCCCCAAAACACTGGAATGAACTCCCATCTTCCATCTGAGCTGTAGACTTCCTTCCTTCAGGAAAGACCTAAACCGTCTCTTTTTCCAGGCCTGCCTTGATCCATAGACGATCTCTGAGTTTGTCTATGTTTGTGGCACTGTCCATCTTATTAGAATCCCCTATTATTCGTGTCACTGCTGGTGATCTACCTGCAGTGCACTTACACTAATTGCAACCGACATGTGGTTCACTCTTGGCCATGATATGATCACCGTTCAGTGCTCAGAGATACCTGTGGGCTAATTGCTGACTCGCTTGACAATGGCTTTGGATTAAAGTGTCCACTAAATGAGAAAATGTAAAGGTTTTCATCACTATGTGCTTCTTATCCGCCCCCCTCCTTTGACCGTGGCGAGTCTGTAGATGAAATCTCTGAACGCCACAAAGAGTTAACTGTCTTAACGCTGCTCTATGTTCATGGCTTTCCAGATAACAGATAACTCCAGCAACAACCGTGCACCACCACACTTACAAACACTCAGCAGAGATGAACACACGTTTGGGTTTTACCACTTATCCCTGTTTAAAACAACAGGTATGAAATAGGGAAATGCTCATTCATAATTCTACACTTATCAAAGGCATTATCAAAGAGCTTGAACATGCAACGCCCCACTCACTTTGCTGCCAAATTACTCTCCTGTAGGACGTTTCAATACAAAATAGCATAAAACGTGTTTCAATTGATTAAATTAGAGGATAAGCGGTTTGGATAATGGATGGATGGGTGGATAAAGCCAATAATAACTTGTTGATTTTATTTCTAATGATCTTCATGAGTAGGTGTATAAATAGGTGGGCTATGCAAACTGGCATAAATGCCCCCCCCCCTTTTTCTCCCCAATTGTATCCGGCCAATTACCCCACTCTTCTGAGCTGTCCCGGTCGCTGCTCCACCCGCTCTGGCGATCCGGGGAGGGGTGCAGACTACCATATGCCTCCTCCGATACACGTGGAGTCGCCAGCCGCTTCTTTTCACCTGACAGTGAGGCGTTTCGCCAGGGGGACGTAGCGCGTGGGAGGATCACGCCACCCCCCCGGTTCCCCCTCCCCCCCGAACAGGCACCCCGACCAAACACAGGAGGCACTAGTGCAACGACCAGGACACATACCCATATCCGGCTTCCCACCCGCAGACACGGCCAATTGTGTCTCTAGGGACACCCGACCAAGCCAGAGGTAACAGGGGGATTCGAACCGGCGACCCCCATGTTGGTAGGCAACGGAATAGACTGCCACACCACCCGGATGCCTGGAAAGTTTTAATTTTTAACACAAAAATCTTAGGCTCCTAACGCTTCATCAAGCCTATCTAGTCTCCAGTCACACTTGACAAGATCAAACTGAGAAAAGAAGACTTCATAACTTGTTCATTTGATGAGATAGGCAACTTCACCATACTTTCACCATTCATGGTGCTTAAAAAAAAAAAAGGAAAAGTAAGCACAAATGTAAATGTCTTTACCTGTACACCGTCCTCACCATGAGTCACTAATCACTCCGTTCATACAAAATCCCTCCGTAGCTACAGGAGGACTAATTCCAATATTCTATACAAAATAACACAGAATATTGTATTCTTCAAATGAGACTAATGTGTTATAATTAGGGTAAAATGCTCAATACTGGTAGGTGCCCAAGCGGAGGGTAAAAAATTATGTTTGTAAAGAAAATTTAGTAAATATTTTCATGGTACTTTAAAACTGTCCCTCAGTGTTAGGTTAAGTAATTTATCTTCTCACTTAGCTTTTGTGGTCTTCTCAGCCTTCCTCTCTTTTCAGTAAATCTCTTAGTGCAGAGGTATTCTACTGGAGGCATTAAGATGACAGGGTACTCTGCTGATGAAGAGACAACCTTGTGTAAACACACACACACACACACACACACACACACACACACACACACACACACACACACACACACACACACACTCACTCTTTCTCCTTCTCAAAATACCTTCCTTTCCCTATCATCCACAAATGCCTCAACCCGCTCCCAGTATCTCCTTTTTCCCCTCACACCAAATAAATTAGTCTCTTTAACATGGTGGCGATAATATGCATAGTGCCTTCATGCTCTATTATAATTAACTACTGTATGATAACCAACCTCCCCATAACACACACACACACACACACACACACACACGCACACACACCTCATATCTGGTAAATAATAATAACCATTATTACGCCTGCCATTATAATTCTTTATTGGAGGTAATTTGAATAACTGGTGGGAAGGATAAGGAGCAGGAGGCAGAAAAGCGCTGAGAAAGCAGGAAAACATCACTTTGCTCGGCTGGCTCCGTGGGCCCCCCCCCCCCCCCCCCCCAACACCCTGACCCTCCCCTACAGAAGACTAGATGTCCCACAGTGAGATTGGACAGCTTAGACCACCTCGATTCAACCCATGCCAAGAAGGGTTGAAAGGGGAGGGACCCGGGCAGGGATGCTTACCTCTGTCCTTGGTAGACTCAAAGGAAACAAGGATGTGAATAACCAATGCTTTCCACTGGTCCCAATGTCAACTGCAATATATGTGCTGCCGTTTGAATGTATGCATCCTTTTTCCGTTTTAAAAATGGGTTTTAATAGCAAGGGGAGAAAACACACAAATATGAAAATACTTTGCTAAACTACACATTTCAGTGCCTGTTGACAATGGCTCTGTGCACAGTACTGCAAGGAGAAACAGGAAGGAGAGACTGTGGAGACTGCAAGACAGCCAGCGAATGACAAGGGATTACTGTGACATCATTTGCATATCAAGAATTTTAAGCAGTGAGGGAGAAAATATCGAACCCCTCCAGCCTGCAAGGTCATTGAAAAGATAATTTTTTTTCTTCTCTTCATAATTTATTTTGCATATCATGCAGTATGGACACATTGTAGATTAAAAAGGCGGCTTTAGCATATCATGCCATCCCTGATAGGGACGAGCCACCGCCTAGCTTTTCTCACTCACCATACCATCACACCCTCATCAAACTCACTGGACTAGACACTAAATACACACACACACACACACACACACACACACACACACACACACACACACACAACTGTCCTGTTGTTTTCAGAGTAAAGTACAATTTGAGCTTAAAACGTGCAGGGAGAATAGCAACTTAGCTCATCATTATGGAAAACTCAAATATTGCAAAAGAAGAAGTAAAAAAGAAGCAGAAGAAGACACTTCTTAAAAAAAACCTATTGCATTACAAATTTACTTATAATCTGTACGTATCTTTTAATTTTCATGTTTTTTTTTCATGCATTCAGTGGGGGCCACAAAGATAATGTTGGTGCTGCCATTTTCCAGAACGCTGTATAAAGCAAAGACGCTTTAAAGACTGCCTTACTATTTGCTATGACCGTAGGTCCTATTCAGGTGGACATATAAACAAATCATTGCATACCAAGACATTGTGTAAAGTCAAAAACAAGACATGTCCAGTGCTGAACTGTGCTAATTTTTAATAGGAACAAAACATAATGTATTTTTCTACCAATTTTTCAATATCAGGTGTCAACTTGCAGGTAATCTGTCTAAACAATTATGTGTAATGGCCAAGCTCATGAAATGTAAATTATTGGAAGAAAATTAAGAGTTAATTGTAACACAGCCAAAGAGTATGTGTAAAGTAAAATATGATATTAATCAGTCATGATTTTTTCAGCCTTTCTAGAATGAGTGGGTTTTTTTTCCTAGAATTAATGTTACTCAAAATGAATCTGACAGATAGTAAATTTAATGGAATATGATCACTATTCAAAGAAATGTACAATGTTCTATTCACCAAACAAAAAAAGATTTACATTTAACCATATACTTATGTAAATGGAAGTATTATGAAGTAAGCCGAACTCCTCAGCATCAAGCCTGACAGCCATGACATAAACATGCAGAGAGCGGAGGGATGGAGATCTAGATGGATGGAAAGATGACGGGGAGACAGATAGATGGAAGGGTACAGAAAATTACTAGCAGGCAGAGCCATGGCTAAGGGAAAGGACAGACAGGACAGTAGAACATGGGCAGGGGGAGTGAGGAGAACACAGGAGAAGGGTGGATGGATGGGGGGGGGCAGAGAAAACAAAGAAAAATTAAGAAAAAAAAGAATGAACCGAGATTAGAAAGAGAGACTGAAAGAGACAAGCTGTATAGGAATAATGGTTTCAAAAGTCCTAGATGTCAGTCTCTTCAAGCTATTCGTATATTTCTATGCTGATAAAAAAAACCTCGTCGATTCTTTGCCTGAAACCAACCTTGGAACTTCAACAGAGAAGATATCAAAGAAAAAGTCAAATAAACAACAGCCTGGTAAGAGTCTGGTCAAAACACAGCTGTACAGTTCAGGAGGACCAAACTATGATAATAACCTCCGATGATAATAAGCTACAACTTGTGGTCCACCACAAACCCCCCTGAAAAAAAAAAACTAGCACAAGCTGCGATCCAGGGGGCAAAACCGACGCCAGGAAGATAGAAGATGGAATGCTAACATTCACGAATGATAAAAATGTTCTCTCCCCACATACAAGCTAATGCTATTCCTTCCCCGTCTCTCTCCCAGCATATTGGAAATGTCTGATAGGCTGTGAGTGAACGTACGAGCAAGAGCACAGCCAGTCAGCCCACAATCCTGACATCCAAGCAAGGGGAGAGTAAGAAAACAAAAACAAAGACGAACAGAGAGAAAGAGAGAGAGAGAGAAAGAGAGAGAGAAAGCGTGTGAATGGGTTAGAGGGTGGTGGCATGCTGTGGGGGGTTGGGTGGGTGAGGTGGCAGTTAGTTGCGATGGAGAGACCAGAGGAGAATGTGGATGGGGTAAATGGATGGATGGAGGAAAGGGAGGTGGATGGTGGATGTGTGTGTGTGTGTGTGTGTGGGGGGGGGGGTCTTGACGATAAGAGAAAAATTCAGACCGGTCAAAGTTTCCCTTTTGCCAATCGTGCTCCTGATAAAGACAGCGCCTGCTCCGGAGCTGATAGAGGGGCTATCTCTCCCTTACCCCCCCCCCCCAACCCCCCCGCCCCTCTCCCTTGCTCGCCCGGCAGTTAGTTTGTGAGAAGGATAAAAAAAAAAAAAACAGGCCCTATCACCACAGCATCACGGTGCAACCATCAACCAGCCACCACACAGCAATTAATATCGCTCCAATTACTGTTAAAGGGACAAGGCTGGGACAGAACGATAATGAACACATCCTCTCTTCCCACCAGGGGAATTAAAATACACACACATGCACACCCACACATTGGTGTAGACACAATGCACGCACACACACACACACACACACACACACACACACACACACACACACACACACACACACACACACACACACACACACTCACTCAATGGACTATTTGTGCACGTGAACACCCCTAAACATGCATGTGCTCACATACAAACACACACACACACACACACACACTCTCAAGTGCACGCCATCACTTCACAAACACACACAGGCACAGCCATACATAAAGCGTTCACAGCATGAAAAGGGAATATGTCAGATAATGTGGTAATCTTCTTGCATTGTTTAACTCATTGAAGACAACAGACAGAGAGAAATAAATAACTAAACAAACCATGATAAGAAAGGAAATAAATAATAAAATTATGGCTATTTGCTTGTTATCTCCTTTTCCCCATGTGAGTGTGTTTTTATTATGAGTTGAATAAATTCCCCAGTCTGCCATATTCACATCTCCTTTAGTGCAACAACAGGACAACAAAATGGACACTGAAAACTTGGGAGAGGAAACACAAAATAGCAAAACAGCAAAGTCCAAATACAAACACACACAGGCACACAAAGTTCTGGTGGAATCAGCTTGAGACCACAATTAGGGCTCAAGAGATTTTCGACAGGTAACCGTGTGTGGTGCAGGCCCTCGATAGCATTACACATGTCGAGACATCATATAAAGAGTGCTATCACACAACATGGTGTACAACAGTGTATTTAGTCTGTGCCACAGATGAAGTGTGACATCTTCCCTCCCTACATGTTGTGGCTTCTTTAACAATTTCCCCCATATTCTAAGAGCTTATCATATTTTGAAACATTTGGAGTGCAAGATACCGGTTTGGCAGAAACTAACCTCCAAAACATAAAAGTTCTGGGGTTAGCAACAATTAAATGAGCTTAGCAACCGATTATTTAACAACATTTACAATGCAAATGCTTCCTATGTAATGGTTTTAGGGACCTTACTGGCTATACAGATGACACAATCAATGACAATAGACTAGACAACTCATTAAATATTTGATAATTGCCTTGACATGCACCCAGGGACTTTTGAATCATGCATCTAATCTACTATTGCATTAATGTTAATATTGCCATTGATTTTACAAGCACAAAAATATTGCCTGACATTAGATGCACTACCTTGTCTCACAACTTCATGCATAAAGCATTGATCTGTTATTATTTAGTTTGCACAACTAGTAAAAGACAATGCTGTGGTGGACGCTATGGCATAATGCACATTTACCACAGTGTCAATAAATTGAAGCACTAGATCGTAGCAACCGTTCCTGAGAGAAAATAAGAGTAACATAGAGAAGAGATGAGGTTTCTTTAACAGTATAAATATATATTCTGTCTCCAATGGATGACTCGAAGACTCTTGAGTGATTATGAGCCCCGTGAGTGAGATGAGTGAGAAAACAAAAAAAGACTGTCATAATTCTCATTTACAATAAGCACATTAGACTGTTGACAGTTTCTAATTTTCTTAAAAATGTATTTTTTTTAATTCTATATATTGGCCATGACTGAGGACTACAATAAGCTCTCAGACCATGTTTTATCTTTGGAAAAAACATTTTTTTTGGGGGGGGGTTCCCCCTTTTTCTTCCAATTGTATCTGGCCAATTACCCCAATCTTCCGAGCCATCCCAGTTGCTGCTCCACCCCCTCTGCTGATCTGGGGAGGGCTGCAGACTACATGTCTCCTCTGATACATGTGGAGTCACCAGCTGCTTCTTTTCACCTGACAGTGAGGAGTTTTGCCAGGGGGACGTAGCGTGTGGGAGGATCACGCTATTCCCCCCAGTCCCCCCCCCCGCGAATAGGCACCCCGACCGACCAGAGGAGGCGCTAGTGCAGCGACCAGGACACATACCCACATCCAGCTTCCCACTCGCAGATAAGGCCAATTGTGCCTGTAGGGACGCCCAACCAAGCCGGAGGTAACACGGGGATTCGAACCAGCGATCCCTGTGTTCTTAGGCAACGGAATAGATCGCTATGCTACCCAGACGCCCCTTTTGAAATGTTTTTGAGTCTGCATTGTGTGGCAACATGGTAAAACCCATTTTTTCTAACTACAGACACTAAAAACTGTCTTGTGTGGGAATGCTTTTTTTTACTGCTGAAATGCCTAAATTTTGTAACGAGATGCTAAAGCCTATTAGATAAAAACTAATTAAAAAGGTTCCATTCAATTTTACTTAAAAAAAATAAATCAAGTTTCCATTGAATTTCATTAAAAATAAGTTTGATTTATTTTTCTTCAAATCTAAATGTCACCCTCTCATTTTTATCCGAGATCAATACAACCTGAATTGGCAAAGTGTAATAAAGGTGGCTTATGCAGACCTTCCCCACACCTCCCAACCTTTGATCCAAGATATTAGCAAGCAAATGACTTTGAACTGGCAAATCACTTCCAAGACAACTCACCTGGACCTCTCCAGCGTAACATTTCTTCTTGTTCTTCTTCTTCTCCCTCCTCTTCTTCCTCCCCCGCACTGTGTGTCAGACCTTTCCCTTCATGTTCATCATCCTCATCATCAGGGGGGCCCTGGCGGTCTTGTGTGCGGTGCTCTGGACAGACAACAAGGAACAAAAAGCCACATATTAGTTACATTTTAAAGGTCCTGCACAAGGTCATACATAAGCAGAGGGACTTCGTGGAAGCGAACGATCATTCATTTAATCATTTAACCATTTAACCATCATTAGGTTTTGGTGCATTGTGAGCATATGAGTGTGTTTTCCATCGTGGTGAATGTGTGCAGGCATGTGTATATGTGTATGCACACACATATTCATGTACACGTGTGATTGGGCAGTGGCTGTTCCTGTCTGCTGATCAAAGGCAGCAAACGAAGCAGCTCCCAGGGCTGTGTAACACAACACCGCACCGCAGGGAGATGGACCCTTTGATTCTCACTGCAACACCGTAGAGAAAAGAGACATCAGAAATGACGTCTTCCATCTTCCCTCTCCCCTTCTCCATCCGTCCGTCTCTCCTCCTCTCTTTCCCAGCTCTTCTTCCTTCATGTCATTCTTTTAACCCCACCACCCACCCACCCACTTCCCCCGATGAACACCCGTCCTTCTCCATCTCCGCTGATCGTCGGGCTTCGGCATGTTTGTCTCTGCACTTGTGTGTCTTTCTGTCTTTATCTCTGCATCTCCCTTCCCCCCGCCCCCATCTAGTCTGTGTGCTCTCTAATCAGTGCCATCGATATCTCTGCCATTGATCAAGCTGATTATGCAGCCTCACGCTTGCTGATCAAAGAGATGTGTGCTGTTCTGTGTGTCTGTGGGTGTGTGTGTGTGTGTGTGTGTGTGTGTGTGTGTGTGTGTGTGTGTGTGTGTGTGTGTGTGTGTGTGTGTGTGTGTGTGTGTGTGTGTGTGTGTGTGTGTGTGTGTATATGGAATCTTCAGACAGGAAAACGTTAGAGCAAAGAAATAATCAACGTTTTCAAATGCAGCTGCCAAACAAACAAGATCCACTTTGAGGGGCACAGTTTACATTTCACTTTACCAATCTGAGCAAGTGACTTCCTGCAGCTCCCTGCCACTCAGATATGTGGAGACAAACAATAGAAAGGAGGAGGAGGAGAGGTGAGGGGAGAAGAGAAGCATATGTGTATGTGTGTCTGCGAATTATAATTTCATGAAGTGCTAAGGCCTAACATACACTGCAGTATGTGTGTGTGTGTGTGTGTGTGTGTGTCTGTGTGTGTGTGTGTGCGTGCGTGCGTGCGTGCGTGCGTGCGTGTTTCCGTGTGTGCATCAGTACGTGTAGGTGTGAACTCTGAACCTTGCCTCTGTGTCAGCTATCACCTAGTTCATCACACTGTTATGTCCCTCCCTATTAGAATGACTAATGATTAGAGAGATTAGATTAATAGTTACATCACAGGAACTCAAAGTATCTCATCTGAAAATCTTTGTCTTGTCCTTCCCCGGTCTATCTTGCATCATCTGTTCAAGGGTGAGGCAGAGACTGACGACATGAGAACGGATCACAGTAATCCAGCTATTCTAAAACTTTCAAATATTTTCCATTACAGTTAAGGTGAAATAACCAATCAGACGGCAAAATCTTAAAAAAGGGATAACTGATGGATAAATTTCATGACCTAAAAGTTGGGTTCTAGTTCAAAACTACCGACTTGTGATTGTACACATTTAATGACTATTTGCTACTAATTTCCCATTACTTCACCGAGCTGAGTAAACTAATGACCTACCTCTCTGCTTACTGCTTCAATCGTGAAACTGGTAATGTATAACAGAATCAGGGGCGGTTTTAAATTACCAGCCCCCTCAAAACCTCTTCGTTTCACTTATTTGGGAATGAGATTGTAGACCGGCACGGGTCAACGTGTACGCCGTTGCATTGCCACTGCCAGACATGCAGGATATGAGCACATCGGAGTGAAACTACCTCTGAGAAAAGTGTTCTTCAAATGGCTTGCACTTGCCAAACAGTCATAAACACCTCTCTCACCTGAGACTTGCCATTTTTATTAATTAAATCCTTTTCTTGATAACCCTCTCTCTGCACCGCACCTTCTTTTTCACCCGTTTCATCGACTGTTCTTCCAAACAAGGAACAAAGCTCAGTCTCCCTTCTAGCTTGCAACTTCATTCCTGCTCTTTACTTCCTCATCTTCCCCTCTCTCCCCTTCCCCAATTCCACCCCATCATCACCCCACCCCGATAACACCTCAGCTGTGCGCACAAAGGCCGTGTTTACCCTTGCATTCCCGCTCCGATAAACAGCGATAACCCCGATCGATACCAGCCATAAACGTCCCCACCACCACGTGACGCCCTCACACTCGCCGTTATTAATGTAACAGTTAAGAGATATGATCTGCATCGTCAAACAAATCAACGTGCACACACACACATGCAAACACACACAAGATGAAACAGACAAATTTATTTCACATATGCACACACGCCATCCATCCTCACATCAAATCCGCCTTTCAACCTCACCATCGCACATGCACACACACACACACACACACACACACACACACACACACACACACACACCCCTCCCTGCCTAAAGAGTGCCATTATTTTCAGCTATAAATCACATTGAATGGCACATTGATTTTATCCTGCAGGGGCTGAGGCGAGGGAGGGGAGCTGGAGACACAGTTATTGCGTTTAATATTATCAATATTATCTCCCATATCATCTCAGACAGGGAGGCAGGTATCAGGAGGAGTCGACAGACACTTTTCTGCCACCCCACCCCCCTCTACCTGGTGAGACAGTCTCCATCAATCTGATAAACAGAACTTCCCCTGTCACACCTGCAGGGCAAAGTCACCCAACAATCTTGACTCCTAACTTCCACAGACCTCTACCCCACACTTTCGCCCTCACTTTCTTTCTTTTTCTCATCACCGTTTGGATTTTTTTTTTTTTCTCGGTTAATTGCCGTCCTATCTTGAGTTTTGCTGGACTCCCTCTTCAGGCAAGCTAACGACCTCCTCCATATCAGTCACTGTCATGGGCATGGTTAAGGAAGAGCTGCACCAGTGTATACTCACCAGTACACACTGGTGCAGCACGCACAACCCCTACCTCGTCACACCCGCATCCTTTAGGCCTCATCACAAGCCCCTCAGCAGCATTATCTGTCTTTTCAACGACACAGACTACACATTACATGCATGTCCGGTGAACACATTCATCAAATCCTCTCATCGTGATTTGATGACAACGAAGCTTAATTAAGAAAAAAAGGGAACAACGAGGTGTTTCAGAGGTTATTCAAAACAATTACAAAGAAAAAAAGGAAAGAAGAAAAGTCGCACCATGACACAACAAACATACACCCTCCCTGTCTCTCTATTCTCTCTCTCTCTTCTCCCAGGTCAGATAATAATTCTATTCATTTCTATTTTCTCTCCGTCTCCCTCTCAGTGCATGTGTATCTGTGTATGTTACCCTATTGTATCAGTGTGAGAATTAATATATTTGCTCTCTCTCTCTCCCCCTCTCTCGGGTTGGGCGGGGTAGGGGGTTATAGTGAGGAGAACAGAGTGGTTGGTCCCTTATACTGCTAGAATGTGTTTTTCTCACTAAAGTTATCAGGTTTGTTATCACCGCCTCTCTCTCTCTCTCTCTCTCTCTCTCTCTCTCTCTCTCTCTCTCTCTCTCTCTCTCTCTCTCTCTCTCTCTCTCTCTCTCTCTCTCTCTCTCTCTCTCTCTCTCTCTCTCTCTCTCTCTCACACACACACAGATGGTGGCTCTCTCTCTCTCTCTCTCACACACACAGATGGTGGATAAGAGGCCTTGCCTTTATTAGCCAGAACTGGCCAGATAAAGACCTGGTATTGATCCCAGGTTTAAAGAGCAGGTTAGTCAAACATGGCTGATTTACAGTGAACTGATAATGGCAGCACTGGGCAACCGAGGAACCTCAGAGAGGAGAGAGAGGGAGAGAGAAAGAGGGAGAGGCAGAGAGAACAAGAGGTAAATCAACAGTGTGACAGAGGCTGAGGTCGAAGAGAGATGGGAAGACAAAAGAGAAAAACAGATGCACAAGTGTTTGCAACTGACATACAGATATGTACAGACAAAACCCCACAGCCTAGCTGAATTCTCTCATCCTCACTTACACAACATACATCTGATGCACACACACACACACACACACACACACACACACACACACACACACACACACACACACACACACACACACACACACACACACACACACACACACACAGAGCCTGGGTAATCTCTAATCTAGTCTCGATTAGCACCTGACAGAATTTCCATGGGTTTATCAAACCAAGCCAACCAACAGACGCTTATCGCTTCCAGCCCCAAATTTCACAAGAGCAGGAATTTTCGAGATTAAAAAAAAACAGGTAGTGAAATCTTGAATAACTCAAAAGAATATGACTGAAAACTCTGCTATCAGAGAGTACGAGGAGAAGCTCAGGATAAGAGGTGCATGAGGGGGCAGATTCAGTGGAAACCAAGATTGAACCGAGGGATTTTTTTTTCTCGTTTAGACACAAAGAGATATGAGTGCTATATGTGGGAGAGCTCCATTCTTATAACGGTGCTAAAATAGGTTTTGTTTTTGGGGTCACACCGACATGTTAGCAGAAACCCAAATCTTTGTACCGTCTGTCGACGGACATAATTTTGACATATGGTGGAAGATATCGCTGATTGATTAAATACCTATCTAAATGCTGACCACAGAATCTCGTTAACCGCATTATATAAGTTAATCATATTCAATTCATTAGGTCACAATCCTCCATGTATAATCTATAACGGCGCATATACCCCTGTAACTGTGCTGTAAAATCTAGCATCCCTCTCAGGTGTCCTGGCTATTGTATCTTTGCATAAAAAAAGCCACATCATAAGGGCATCCGGGTAGCGCAGCACTCTATTCCATTGCCTACCAACATGGGATTGCCAGTTCGAATCCCCATGTTACCTCTGGCTTGGTTGGGCATCCCTACAGACACAATTGGCCATGTCTGCGGGTGGGAAGCCGGATGTGGGTATGTGTCCTGGTCGCTGCACCAGCGCCTCCACTGGTTGGTCAGGGCGCCTGTTTGGGGGGGGGGGGATAGCGTGATCCTCCCATATGC
Source organism: Lampris incognitus (assembly GCF_029633865.1). Classification (NCBI taxonomy): domain Eukaryota; kingdom Metazoa; phylum Chordata; class Actinopteri; order Lampriformes; family Lampridae; genus Lampris; species Lampris incognitus. The sequence continues at coordinate 38,062,208 of NC_079216.1, read as the reverse complement.
TACATCCCCCTGGTGAAACTCCTCATTGTCAGGTGAAAAGAAGTGGCTGGCAGCTCCGCATGTATCAGAGGAGGCATGTGGTAGTCTGCAGCCCTCCCCGGATCGGCGGAGGGGGTGCAGCAGTGACTGGGATGGCTCGGAAGAGTGGAGTAATTGACTGGATACAATTGGGGAGAAAAAGGGGGGAAATAAAAAAAAAAATTAAAGCCACATTGTGCTATAGAGTTGGAGTGTTGCTTCATGGCCAGTGTGCTGAAAATAACTTGTATAATGGTGACAAGCGCTTCCTCACACAGGAGCATTTAATAGTTGCTACTGTAATCTGGCATCCAAACCAGACCACAGCAGCTTCTTACCTGGTGTGTACTTCCAGGTTAGTAAATGACTGTTTGCGGGGGTATTTGCCAAAGACGCTGGTGAAAACAAACCTGCCTGCCAAAACGTTCAACAACGACTTGTTGTGGCCTCGGGGAGAAAGTCATACACTGTGAGGAGGAAGTGAGAAACTGGAAGAAGCACTGCGGGAGTACACAAGATGTGCAGCAAGATGGAACACATTCAGGTGTGTGTGTGTGTGTGTGTCCCAGGAGGGGGGTTCAGACAGACAGATACTCCATGTACAGTATAGACCAGATTAATGAAGGAGGTGGTGTGTGTGTGTCTCAGGAGGGGGGTTCAGACAGACAGATACTCAAACATGTACAGTATAGACCAGATTTATGAAGGAGGTGGTGTGTACGTGTGTGTCTGTCAATGGAAAATTGTGGAAGGCTATGTTGCTTAAATGAGCTGTCAGACATCGAATAGAATTTCTTTTGTACTACTTTTGTGCTTTGGTTGGATGACAGAATTCATTCTCAATTACAATGGTAACATGTCCCAATGTTGTGTATTCATTTGAAACAAAACCCAAAAAACATCTGATGTTGATTGTTCAATAGTCATAGTTGGATAAAAGGGGATGACAGAATCATTGCAAATGTTACATGCAAAGGGTGTTTGTTAAAGTTTGTTAAAACCATTTTCTACTTTAAAGTAGACAAGATAATGGATAACCTGTTCTTACAAAGTATATGCTGGCCAGAAAACTTAAAAAATGTGGGCATCACATTTTGGCAAGCCAATTTTTCCAACCCAACAAGGAAAAAAAAAAGCACGGGGAGCCACTGACAGAGCCAGCCCCACCTTACCTTCATTGTACAGCGGTGTGAACAGCAGTGGACTGGAGCTGTCACATTCGGCAGAATCGTCCGGGTCCGAGGCGCCACCCTCCTCTCCTGACAGACTGATGTCGTCAGCTGTGTTTTCCTCGCCACCGTCTAGATCCCCAATGGATCCTTCAAGAAGAAGAACAGGAAGAGAACTGAAATAAATTTACTCTACAGAGCGGTCCAGGCCGACCTCACTTTCTGGTAACATACGGGTAACCACAAGATGGCTCACCACCAACACAATCCCCATTATTTCTCCATTCGGCAAAACAAAGTCACCTCAAATAAGGTCTGTGATTGACACAAGGAAAAGCCACCAACCCATTAATTTTCTGAGTTAAATGCTATCTTTTGGCAGCATGCATATGGGTTTTGAAGCAGTAATCGTTTCAAAAGGAAGCTATTACCAATGAGATGCTAACTTCGTAAAGTCGCAAAGGTCTTGCATCACTACACTACACTAGCTCTGTGAACACCCCATACACACTTCTGTCCATAACATAAGCAGCAGGATGACAAATTGCTTCTCCCATGCAACCACAGGTGAAATTCATGTTTCACACAGCTCTTTTGCTTTTCCCCTCATGTCATGAGTGTGTAGCTAACTGGTGCTTAGTGTGGTGTGATGACAACATAGGCATGTGGCCAATACTCTAGTCCCATTTTTCAAAAGCTAGGGATTTTATTATTGTAATTGCTCATGTGGGTAAATTATTGCTTCAAAATCCATGAGTGACATCATAAGACAGCATTTGACTCATAGAACAAAATCGGTGAGTGACTTTTACCCTGTGTGAAACACAGATCTTATTTGGGAAGATCTGTTTTTTTTTTGTGTGTTTTTTTTCAAATGGTAAAAGATCATATTTTGGCATGTAAACCATCAAGCAGCTTGCGGTCAACTTTGTCCTATGAAGTGAAGAAATGGCTGGGCCCCTCTATTTCTCTAAGTATAATTCTATTTACAATTTCAGGGTCTCTTGTACACCATTTGTGAAGTTGATATTTTGGTAGAGTACCCCCCCCCCCAGAAATGCTCCAAGTCTTTGGCCCATCGCTTTGAGAAAGAAAAAGAAAACAGATATAGTTTAATTTAGGTAGGAATAGGGATTTTATTTGATTTTTTTACCTTAAGACAGAACTCAACTTGATGCATTTTATATAGAGGAGGCAAAGCTAATTCAGGGAGAGAAAAAAGGAAAAATGTGTGATGTATGCGAAAAATTAATCATATCATACGCTTAAATTATTATTGTATGTCCTTCAAATTAATAACCAACATAATTTAAAAAAACAACAACAAAACAAAACAAAACAAAACCTTAAAGCTTCCTGAAGCCAAATTTTCTATACTGGCGTCCTGTTTTTTCCTGGCCATAATCAAAGTGGCATATTGTTGTGAATTGAGGGGTTTGGTTTTAACAGCGTTCCCATGGCTGATATATCTAAACAAGCCAGGGTGCAGGGTGTGAGTGTGTGTGTGTGTGTGTGTGTGGGAGGGGGGGGGTTAACAAGCTAATTGTGAATTTGGGAAGAAGAGGAGAATTCCTCAAACATATTGATACTGTTCTTTCTTCTTTCTTTTTTTTTGACTCATTCAAAAAAACGGTTCCAACAATTTGATATGCTGAACGGTATAATCCAGAAGATTAGTAGCAGAAGCCAAGGGGGACCTAAAAGCTAAATTACAGTATACCTAAAATTACAGCTAAAAGAGTGATTAGTGGAGGGCTGATAAGTATCAATTACAGTTTTTATACAATCCCTGCTGACCGTGGTAATTATACAGTACTTTTGATCCATTTTTGCCAGCTAGAAGATTACATTAAAAAAAGAATCAGTTGATATGGATTTAATATGACTTTTTAAAGCTGGCCTTGTTTCAACAACACTCCACTGACTAAAAAATAAATGGGCCTCTTTTGCACGATACTTTTAATTACTGTTAACGTCACGTCTGCCAGGTCTGTATACAAAACAATAATAACCTGATTGCTCATATAGCAGCAAATTAGAAATCCAAATCTCAGCAACATGCATTATAGGAGCTGTTTTTCAAGTGTATCCTGTGGCTTTATTGCTGTACATGACTTTAATCTCAACTTTTATTCATATCTTTAT